>NW_011500306.1:0-18280 GCF_000495115.2 Populus euphratica | reverse complement strand
TATATAATTAAAAAAAAATGAAAAAAAAAAAAAAAAAAAAAAAAAAAAAAAGATAATAAAAATAAAAATAAATTTATATTTGGTAAGTAGTGTACAAAATAAAATAATTATTTCTATATCTTATTTAATTATGATTGATAGGACATAATAAAATATAAACAATTTACTTTGTTTTTAATATGTATTATTATAAAACTTATCTATCTTAAAAAATAATTAAATATTTATTTTTTTATTTTAGGTTATATTTAGAGTTGAAATTAATAATATTATAATAATATTAGTTATAAAACCAAAATTGAGCTGACAAGTTAACCCAAAACCAGGTCGATTCAGGGTCTAAACTGATTTAAATTTAAAAAAAATAAAAAAATTGATTCAGTCTAACCTAATAAAAAATCGGATAGACTTGTTATAAAACATAAGTAAAAAATTTATTGACTTTTTTTAAAAAAAAATTAGGTCAATTAGATTGATCCTTCGACTCGTGACTTGAACCTTATCTCATCTCGACTTCCAAGTCAATTTTTAAAATTATAATAATAAGCACTATTATATATATGTTGACTTAAGATAACTCTTTCATGACCCATGACTTGCCCAAGTAAACCCTCAAGTTGAATTTAGAAACTTTAATAATAATAACTTTTATTTTTATATTGACCTGATCTAGTCTTCTTAATTCATGACATGAGACTTGTTGCAGTTTAACTTTTGAATAAGGTTTTTAAACTATAATAATAATATTTTTTTATTTTTATGTTGACCCTCCCAACACGTGACTTAGGTCGACTCTCAAGTCGAGTTTTAAAACTATAATAATAATCATTTATATCATTGTATGCCTTAGTTGGGTAATTTTAAAATTAAGAGCTTTTTATAATGATATTTTAAGAATAAAAATTAAAAAATGTTATCTTTGGAGACATATTTACTTTGTATCTCATGTTTTAGAAGTATATAAATTCACTACAAAATTATTCTAGAGATGAAATTCATTTTTATATCTCTATTTTTTCAACCAAATATATTTATATCTTTTTTATCTTCATCTCTTATTTCCTATAACTGTAACCAAATGCCATTTAAAAGTATAACTTATCATTAAAGTGTAGGGTTAAGTACACTAAATGATGTGGACCTTTTAATCATATGATCAAGCAACTCACAATGAAGATGATACAACTCCCAAAAAATTAAAAAATCAGGTTTGATAGGAGTATGATATAATAAAAATCTATTTCAAAACACCAACACTATTGGAATAAGAAACCTCCATCTAACGAATACCAATTCACAAAAGATAAGTATAAGAAAGACATCAATTCCACAATGTCAGTTATACATTGATAAGTTAATTCGTTCTTTTCTTCAATAAAGAAAAAATGTTACATCACGCAAAACACAAATTTATTTTATAAATTCATCGCTACTGAAAATTTTAGCTTACAGAATCTTATATAATAGTTTAACTAGTAACCCTAATAGACCTAAAACTTATGAGCTAATATTTACCCACTTACCATGAACCCAAAGTATGTTAATTAAGCCCGAACATGAAAAAAATAATAAAAATAACAAATCTGACATATAAACTAAAGTTGTTATACCCAATTAAACAAAATAACCTAAGATAAATAATTTTTCTAGTTTAAATAATATCATAAACAAAATTTTCAAAAAGCTAAGAAATTGATTGTTAAATTTACCTCTCCTTTAGTTCCCTTGTTTGTTTAGGAAAATTAATTATAACTTTAAAGAATTATTTCAAAACATGAAAGCCTTTGTTCTTTTCCTTTAATCTTCCTTGTAGGACTATAAAACTTCTCAAAATAAACTAACTAATTTGACATTTAATGCCATCGACCATTCTTTTCTTGTGTAGTTAGGATGGATAAGAAATTTTTGTAGAAAAATGATTTTAGAACATTAATAAAATCTTGCTATATTTAAAAATTATGTTGCAGTACATTAAAAATTCCTGTAGAATTAGAAAATTTTCAAAACAAGATGTCATAACCTTGTAGAAAAATAATCATTGTCAAATAAAAAGTCCATAAATAAAAATAAATAAAAAAATTTATATAGTTTTTTTGACCTATATCTCAAGGCTTTCTTAAACCCCATCTGACTTACAATTTTACTCCAACATAGAAATATGTTGGGAAATTCTAGGTAAATGTTTAGTCCAGTCAATAGTCCAATTAAAAATTATAATTATTGCCATAAAAATAGATAGTAGATATAATTACTCTAGAATCTGTATTTTCTTAATCAATTCTTTTTTAAATCATGTCACTAAATCTCCTATAGGATTTCATAACTTTGATGTTGATGTGTTAAAAAATAATCAATATAAAAATAAAATTATTTATAAATTTGTTATTATATTTTATTTAATGAATAACTAATTCTTATATTAAATATTACAACTTTATCATTAAATTAAAAAAAAAAAACTCTGGCAACCATCGTCACCCGTTTTCTGGTCACCTAAACCTATCAATTGTGAGACTTGTTCAATAATTGTATTCTGATGTTTGCAGCTTTTGGCTAAACTCTAATAGCCTAAAGCACATTAAATTACCAAATTGAATTCTTTTTTCATGAGGGCACCAAAATAAATGATATTTTTCGGTAAAGAATCCTTCATCACTCATTCTTTTTCGCAGCAAAATCCAAATCCTCTCCATGGACACTTTACCATTCCCGACATGGACGAGGGTAAAATGATTTCTTCAATGCATTAATTGAAGTGCACAAAGTGCTTTTTCAAAACCCAATTGATGCATACCTTTTTCCTATCTCTTATGGGTAGAAAGTGACAAGTTTCAGTCCAAGAGTAGAAAATGCTTGATGCAATTTTTTTTATGTCTTGTTGTCTCGCTCCTTTTCACTCAATGCTTGAGCCAAAAGAGTGGAAGTGTAGAAGTGAAGTGGCTACGTGTTGGCTATTCAAAAGTCACAGTGTGTTTGCTATTTTCATTCAATGCTTGAACAAATGAGAGATTTTGTACAAAGGCTCATGTATCAAAAACCCATCAATTTAAACCATAAATAAATTAAAAAAATAAATCTATAACATTACATGGAATCACCCAAAGCCTAAAACTTAAAAACTTCTATTTTGTTTATTTTTTAGAAAATATGCAAAAAAAATCTTTAGAATTTGATCACGTACACGAAAACAAAATATATATATATATATATATATATGTATGTATATATATATATGTATGCATTTGAAATGAGAATATTATTTTCTAATATTTTGAAATCACAGAGAAAACTAGGCATTTTTAATATCGAGTCCGTATCTTATAGTGTAAGTCTATAACCCAATATGAAATGAAATTTTTGAAAAAAATATATTTTTCATATTTTATCAAATAAATGAATTGTTTTATTTTTTTTCAAAAATCAGGTATTTTTAATATTGAATCCATATCTTACAATGTAAGTTTGTAGTATAATATTAGGTAAAAATTACTGATAAAAGATACGAGAACCCTTAAATAATTTCAAAATAGTCCCTGAATGTTTTTAAAAGTTTTTGAAATTTTTAAAGGTCTATTTGGCTAGACACATAAATAAAAAAAAATTAAAATTAAAGGAAAAAGACTTGGGGGGTTTTTACCAAACACGTCCTTAGTTTAAAGTCAGAGGCATTACAAATGTTTAAAGGCGTGTTTGCCTAAAAACTTAACAAGATTTTATTTTCTTAGTAAAATTGACATGAGCCAAACAAGCGTTTAGCTTTTGAGTTAGGCCTAGCTCAACTACATGAGTCAAGTTTGTTGGGCCCAACACCTAATATCATGAACATATGTTAGGCTCAAGCCTAGTCCAAACTAATTTTTTGGACTGACAAACAATCCTATAAACTTTTTGTTTTCTTTTTTACAGCTAGACCTAATCTAACCATATGGGTTGGGCTGGAATGAGGTCTTACCCATGCTTTTTTCTTTCTTTGATATGTCATCTCTTGTTCAAGCTATAATTTCATGTATGGGAGAGATGGTTTTCTCAACAAAATTATGACATAAACATTAAAGACAAATAAGAGAAGGATGCTAGTTAACCTTAGGGAGGATGTTGGGTTGTTATTGGTGGCATCGTCAGTGCTAGTGGTGGTTTATAGTGGTCGTTGAAAAAAAAGAAAGGTGGCTAGGTGGGCATATGAAAAAACAATGTTTTTTTACCTCTTTTCTCTCCTAATTTTCTCCTTTCCCATTGCATGAAATTCACCCATAGGGTGTTTTTTTGGCATGAATCTTGAAGATTGATTCAAAAAGAAAGGATCCTAATCACTGGCTAAAAGTCACCATCACAGACTGTAAAACTGAGTTGTAAAGGTTGGTTGGGTTAGTGACTTTAGGTTAGCTTTTTAGTGGTCTGTGGGTGACAAAATAATGGAAAATGGGTTAAAGGTGTAGTATAATGTGAGATCACTAAGGTAGTGTGTGTTTTCGTCTTGTCTGGGGAGAAAAAAGACATTAAATGACCCTGAAAATTGGCTTCATGAGCAGTTGTTTACGAGTCCTTTGAAGAAGATGACGAATATTATCAAATGACATGTTGTCAGACACTATTTATTTTTTGATTTTTATTGACCAAAAGGACATAATTTTAATAAAAAACTTGTTGTTTTGGTCAAAACAACATAAAAATGCACTGTCTCATTTAAATAAAATGATGTCGTTTTAGTGTTTTGAGTTAATTTAGGTTTTAAACTTTCTCTTTTAATTTCAACCCTTAATCTTTCAAGTTGTTCAATTATGCCCTCAATTGAATTTTAATTTTAAGAATCAATTTAATTTCACCCCTATCAAGTTTAAAACCCCCCTTGATTTTAACGAGTTTTTCAACTTGGTCCTAAGTTTTTTATATTTTTAATTTCATCCCTAATGGACTTTCAAACTTCTAATTTCTTTAATTTCACTCATATTTTCAATTGAATTATGTCCTTAAATTAGCACACCTTTTGAAAAAAGATCCTTGTTTTGAATTTCTTCAATTTGGTACTTAATTGATCCTCAAACTCTGATTTTCTTGAAATTTTATCCCTGATATCACCCAATTAAGTTTGAAAAAATTAAATGTAGTCCTCTAGATAGAAATCGTTCCTAGTTAAGTCCAAATCAAGCTTTAAAACTTAATTTTCACCAATCAAATCCCCAATAAAATTAATTTAACCCACTAAAAGTCCAATTAAGTCCTTGCAATTAAATAATTCATTTAATTAAACCTTTAAATCAATTCTTAAATTTAATTAAACCTTTAATTTGATTCATCCATAAATCTCAAACCCTTCTCGAACTTTTTTTGCCAAGTTTTTTTTGCCAAGTTGCTTGCTTTTATTTTTTTATTTTTTTTGTTTTTAAAAGAAAAGGACAATTTTTGGGAAAACCCAAATTTATTCTATTTTTTGCCCACTTAGCGAATTAAGGATGATGGACTTTATTTCCTCGGATCCTATATGAGTTTTGAACAATAAGCTAAAATTATTAGAAAGCCGTGTTTAAGCCATGGTTTTTTTTTTTTTTGGGGGTTGGTTTTGCTATTAATATTGTTATTATTTTGTTAGTTTGCCGATGAATTCTTGTTATTTTGGTCTCCAATGGCTCAAAGTGGGCATTGCTGGTTCTTCGGAGGTGATTTCTTTGGTGCTTGTCACTGGTTTATGTTATTTTAGGTGCTGATTTGGTTCTAGTAGAGAACAATGCAGGCTTTCAAATTAAAATTACATTTTATAGTTATAGCTTTTGTTCATTGCTTTAGATTTAAATGCATGTTTTTCTATAAATGTATTTATGGAGTCAAGATACCAAGTGATATCAACTAGTCTTTTCAAGATCCTTTTTTGGCTGTGAATCAATACATGTGCTGCTTTCTGCTTAGAGTTCTTGCCTTTAGCCTGGCATTATATTTTTCCTAAATAAGGTACCTTGAAATCTTTAGCTTCTAATATAACAAGAGAGCTGCTTGTCTACATATAGTGCCAAAAAATGTTACAATATTTTCTTACAACTCTTGTTGTTTGTCATTGCTAATTAATCTTTGTTTCGTGCATGTTTTGATTATTTAAGATTATTTAAGATGTATTTAGAAATGTAGTTATGATTGTTTTTTAAAATATTTTTATTTAAAAATATATTAAGGTAATTTTTTAAATTATTTTTTATATTAATATATCAAAATGATCTAAAAATACTAAAAAATATTAATTTAAAATAAAAAAATAATTTTTTTAAATATTTACATAAAAACAAACAAGATTTCAGTGATATCATAGAATAATTTACATATGTTTCCTACTAGTCTTGTCAAGTTTTCTTCTTGTTTGGTAACTGGGATACGATCTGTGTCTTTAATTCAAGGTTGATGCTCTAGTTTCTTATTAGCTTTTGATGTATAATGGCATGAAATAAAGAGTAAGACATGAGTGTTTCTCGTACGAGGAAGTTTACTTCACTGCGTAACTATTCTCTATTAGCATATGGTTAATTAATTTGAATGTGTGCTTGCAAGCACGGATGAATCTTGCGAGGGATGAACACGATAATCTGATTGAATCACATTCAACTATTTTTTATATGATTTAATTTATAATTCAGATTAAGTAAGAAGTTGAGTTAAAATAATTTTAAATTATTATTATTATGATTATTATTATTATTCAACCATAGTCTTTTAATTCTAAGCAAAACATTCACCACCTCGTGGGGGGATCCTGAAAAAAGGACCCAAAAGAAATACTGCTAAAACTATACTATCGAAGTACACTTTATCCTTCGCTTCATTTCTCGTTCTTCTTCCTTTCTTTTCAAAGATTGCAACACATCACCACTCCAAAAAGTCGAATGACATGTCGTCTAAGCGAAGTCACACGACGGAGCTCGGCTGCATAGCCAGCGAGGAGCTAACCGACCTCGGTGCAGGCAAGGAAGGATGGCTCGTTGAAAACCCGAACCTTCTATGCGCTCTAGACACTCACTCTCTCGCTCTTGCAAATCGGTCTTTAATTTTGATCACCGGGTGGGACGATGGGCCCCGTATCAAGATCCGACCCGAGTTGTCCCCAATCGAATCGGAAATCATTTCCGCTCTAGAATGGCTAGTGTTTGACGAGATTAAAGTGATCGCAGTTGGCACTTCACGTGGGTATTTCATGGTTTATTCATTGGATGGTCTTTTAATACATAGACAGGTCTGTCCAAATAGTTAATCCATCTTCTCTCTTAAATTCTGTTTGATCGTTTTGATGATATATTTATTTAATTTTAACAGTTGGTGTATCCTGGGCGTATATTGAAATTAAGAGTCCGTGGAACTAAGAAAGATATGATGAGTAGTCATGAGGGGTCCAGTGAGGAGGTTTCGGTTGTTATTCCAGGCGTCATTGCGCGTTTCGATGGCGTTGAGATTCGGGTATTAGTGTTGGCATTGCTTTTATTTTGATCTTGTTAATTTTGCAATTAGTGAGGTATGAAGGTGGTGGTGTTTTATTTTTTTGGTAAATTTTGTATTGTTTCTAATGTAGAATATATTGCAAGAGTGGTTTCAAGAAACGAATTCGCATTTCTGGGATGAAAAGTCCAAAAGGAGAGATTACGAGGAGCTAGGAAATGGTTTTAAGAGATTGCCTCATCAGTTGTGGAGTGTTGATAAATTTGGGTTGTGTGCTGATGCAGCTATCACTGGAATAATGCCTCCTCCGCTAATGGAAATTCAGGTGATCACATGGGTTTCTTATACTGATGAACTTATTGGTATTTTCTTGAGTAGCCATTCCCATTGGTTGAGTTTATGCCTTAGGCTTGGATCTAAGATCTCTTCTTTATTAGTGGCTTTGAATGTTGTGTTATGATCATGTGGGCTTCTAAGATTTGTTTATGGAACATATTGCTCTTCTTTTTTGGGTCTTGTGTACAGTTCTTCTTCCTTTTAGTTTAACATTACTTTGTAATGTTGCTGGTGATTTATCAATTACTTCTGGTATTTGAATTCAGCTGCTTTTATTGTTGGACAGTCAAGTCAACGTTACTATCGTGCAGTCACAATTGGAGAGGATGCTGTGATTTCAGCTTATAGGTTTGTGCTGTGTTTTGCACCTCACCGTCCTGTTGATTTGTTATTTCCAATTTTCAGATCGATTTTCTTTGCAATTGTATGATGATCAAATTTAATTTCTACCTGCTAAAGGCTTTCAGAAGACAGAAGCAGGTCTTTGGTGGGAGCTATTTTGTCAAAAGTTGTGCCCGCAGCATTCTCAACTATATCTTCTGTTTCTAAAATGATATGGCGGAGTGAACGAACGCCAACCAAAAAATCAGAAGTAAAGCCCCAATCATTTGCTAAAGGTAATGCAAGTTGATTCTGTTTTAGTTGCGTTTTAGCTTTGACATGATGTTCACTCAAGGTACTTCTTATAAGTAGAAAACATTTATACATTATATCTTTCAACATCCTGCTTTACCTTTTTTGTGTAATATTCTATGCTGAATCTGCAGCATGTGAGAGTAGCTCTAACTTTAAAGGAAGATGCTTTTCCCTTGATGCATTGTGATGTAGTGTCAAGTTCTTCTAACAAAGCATGTGTGATTAGATGAAAAAAGTTATTGTAATTCGTATCATGTTATTCGGTCACACTTCTCCACGTTCCAATGTGTATAAAATGCTAATGCGTTTCTTGCTTATAATCTTTTATTTCCTACAAAAAACTATTCTTCACTTTGTTTTGCTGATAGCACAACTGAATAAAGAAAGCAGGTCATTTTGACTGACCTCTTATTCTAGTTTGGGATCAAGGCTTAAGTGGATGGGAGTTAAATGAAATGTGGTCATGTAATTGTCAACTAGCATTTTTTTTTTTAAAAATAAAGAAAGACCATCTTAGCATGCTCTGATAAAAAAAATTCTTAAATGGCCTTCTGTTTTCTTTTTGATTTTTGATGAATTAAATTATTTGCTCCATAATTTTGTGACAGCTTCTCCCTTAACATGTTTGAAGGATCACCCAAGGAAAGGTGAGAAGCTCACATTATCACCTAGTGGAACATTGGCTGCAATTACAGATTCACTTGGTCGTATATTGTTATTGGACACTCAGGCACTGGTGGTTGTGCGACTATGGAAGGTTTACTCTCAGCATACACAAATTTCAATATATTAAAAGGGCAACATCTCTCCAGTCTAACACTGGACTTCGTTCTCTTCTCAGGGATATCGTGATGCTAACTGTCTGTTTATGGAGATGCTAGTTAGCATGAACAGTGCGGGGGCAAGTTCCTCTCACCACGAACCATCAAAGAGTGATTATTGCCTCTGTCTAGCAATTCATGCACCTCGGAAAGGGATCATTGAGGTATTCCTTTTTTCGTGTTTATCCTACTTGGTGGATGAGTGTAGGTTTCCTTAATTTTAGTACTTTAACCTTTTTTTTTTTTTTTTTCTCATCATAGTATAGTGTTCTTGATAAATTATAAATGTAAAAGGTTTTTTTTCTCTCTTCTTGGTGCTACATCTGGTAAATTGGCTTAAGCTATAACTAGAAAAAGCAATGTGATGGTTTATAGTCCTTGTTTCCTGACTGAGATATACAGACACAATTGTTAAATGACCAATGCGCATTTGCACTTTAAGGGATTGAAAAGAAGTGATCAGATGAAACATGGTTAGCTTGCTCATAAATTTGATAGAAAGGCTGGAAAACCGAATTGAAAGAGGTGACTAGGTTTGATTAAATTACAGATTTTTGGGTGCTGGAAAATCTCTTCCTGTTTGTTGGCAAGGTGGAAATGGGAGTACTAATTCCAATTCTCCCTCGTGAGATCATTTATATTGCCATGATAATTACCTGTCAAGTGTGCATTACATTTGAAATTCAGCTGATCAGTTG
This sequence comes from Populus euphratica, assembly GCF_000495115.2. Classification (NCBI taxonomy): domain Eukaryota; kingdom Viridiplantae; phylum Streptophyta; class Magnoliopsida; order Malpighiales; family Salicaceae; genus Populus; species Populus euphratica. Next base: position 8,379 of record NW_011500306.1, on the reverse strand, counting down.
GCATCTGAGTCTTGCAGCTAATGGAGAGGACAATAGTCTTGTTCTCCTGTATTTGATATGGGAGACTGCTTGACCTTGCTATTGATTTTCTCAAAGAATTTCTTTATTGGCCTCTATGTTTGTTTAGTCAAGCAAATGCTTTTTATGGATCCATCTAACATAGCATGCAAGCTGTGACTAAATAAAATTTATCAGTAGATGGTTCCATTATCTACAACTTTGGATGATATTCTTCCATTCATCACTGCAAGGTCTGATTTGAACTGAAGAAATTCATCTTCCATGGATATGTGACCCCATATCAGGGTTTGGAGGTGTTGTTGCAGTGTGTATTATATGTTTAGAAGTCCAATGCTTCTAGTTTACTTGATTGTTCCTTCTGGCTGGAATATAGCCTTTCGCTTCCTAGATTATAATGTGTACAAAAACTACATTTTGCCTTGACATTATACTTGGTCTGGAAATTGCAAGTTACATGGTACTTGAGATATGGACTTGATTGAAGTTATTCTCATTGGCCAATCACTGTATGCAGGTCTGGCAGATGAGAACTGGACCACGTTTGCTAACGATTCAATGTGCTAAGGGTAGTAAATTACTGCAACCAACATACAGGTTTGGATCATCATTGGACTCTCCATATGTTCCTCTAGAAGTTTTCTTATTGAACGGAGACTCAGGTCAATTGTCAGTTTTAAACCGTTCTCTTAGCTGAATTGGTAAATCATTTTCTTTCTTCAGCATTGTACCCTTTTATTTGGTGTATGATAACCGAGATAATTTCTTCTGCATCCTTCTATTTTCTTCAGAATATATGTACATAACTAACTAATTAAAAGTTTTGCCAGAAGAAAAAAAAGTAGAAATGTCAGACCTCTGAGAAGAAATTTCTCCTGGCTAATGAATTTTTTTATGGCCCTGTAAGAAGCGTGTGAAAACAAGTCCGAGAGCAGGCAGGAAGCACCTAGTTTTTGTTAGGAAAACGATTGATAAAGAAACTTCATTAAAACTGTATACAAGCTATGTACAGATGATAAATGGCCATGGAAAGTTTTTTCTGTTCATTCTTTTTCTCGTATGGATAATAATGTTCTCTAATTACAATGCCAAATTCATGCATATAAAACTGTTACGCTCAATTTTTCATATACCGATTTTATATCTTGAGTCCTCGTGGATTAATTCGGAAAGCTCATGACAAAAATTTCAAATGTTACAAGGTATCATCACTCTATGTTTCTAGCGTTTTTGACTCTACAGTTTAAGAGAATAATTTCAATGTGGTATCTCACTGATGGCGCACACCTCTGCTGAAGAGGGCCTTCTTCGCCTTTCACCGAAGTTGTGCGGGCAAAAAGATTTATTCATCGATAATAAAAAGAAAACATGAATGGTGATTGGATTGATGTTAAAATTGAGTTCCCCTAGGTTTGCATATAACTACTTTTATCTTAGTAAAATGTGCTTTATGTGTGAGTGGTTCGGGAATGAATAGGAAGATCAAAAAGTTGGAAAAATAAATGATTTTTTTAGTTAGATGCATGGAATTAGCCAAGTATTCAGCACAAGTTTTCAATGGAAAATGATCTTGAAAACTATAAATACAATTACATTATAAGTACAATTACAAAGAATCACAAAAGAGAAGGGAAATGCACTATACATGAAGAGCCAATCTACTATGGATTGGAGTATTGTTTCTTCATCTCTTCTCTTGTGAGTTGGACTTGGTTGTTTTTGTGGCTTCTTGTGCTTGGGAGCTGACTGGTGTCATTGTTGAGCTTCGTTAATGGCTCCACTTTGATTTCTAGGTTCCAGTTCAATTTGTTGGTGGCTGGTGAGTGGTTTGGATTGGGTTTTCAGCTTCCCTTCTATTGGGTGCTATGGTGGGCCTATGTCTTTTGGGAATTGGTTCCATGCTGCCTTAAACACACCTCCTCACTTGATAGGGTCTTTGATCGATTCTTTGCATTGGGAGAGATACTGGCTTGTGAGTGGTACTTGACATGGAATTCGTTTGTGTAAGCTATGGCAGAAACCAAGAGGGGGTGAATTGGTTGATAAAAATAGAAATACACTCAAATTTCCAGATCTTGATAAACTTAAAGTATGTGTGTGTGTAGTCAATGCCCCAGTGATATGTTTTATCTGTGTTTCCAGTGCACCATGGATGGATATAACAAAATTAATTGACCTTGTGAAGAATAATTCAAGAACTTAAGAATAAATATAAAAAACCCATGATTTAAAAGAGAAAAGAAACAAAAGGTAAACATAAGAATTTTATATTGGTTCCCCACGAACTTAGGAATGACCCTGAGTGTGTCATTACTCATGTTTTGTTTCTAACCTTACAAACTTTCGTTCTTGAATATTTTTATAATCACTCAATGTAGACAATTGTTCAAGTTTCCAAGTAATAAAGTGCCACAACTAAAACAAAACCCCCTTCTATATTAATCATATAACTCACTTCTCTCTAGAAGGATTAACCACTCGATCAATAATCCATTGTTTTGTCTTTGTTTTCTCATTTAGTACTTTAGACAAACACTTGGTGTATTTTATATACACTAGTTTCTTCAACTAGCCATTAGCTCTTCTCTAGGATTCTTGTCTTGATGAAACCAATTTTTTCTTAATTTGATACATGCAACTTACTATTGAATTATTTTTGAAAAAATGATCTTTAGACAAGTTATTAGGTCCCCTCGTTTCTAGTGTTGACTTGAGACCTTTCTTTTTTGTTTTGAATTAATTTTTATTTTTCATAACTATTCCTTTCCATTGTAAGATTGATCACACAACTTTTTATTTCTTCCATTCTTCTTTTTTAATGACTGATATAAAATGAATGATCCATGAACTTGAATCTGTTAAATTTATGATATAATGTTAGCATATCTTAAATGGGTTTGAGTAAGAAAATTAAGCTTAATTTAAAGGTTTTATGAAAATGTTTGCTAATTGTTGTTGTGAATTTACAAACTTAAGTGAAATCTTATTTCTTTGGACCTGTTCTACAAACTTAAGTGAAATCTTATTTCTTTGAACCTGTTCTCTTATAAAATGATATCTTATCTCAATATTGAATCTAAGAATACTGCGTATGATTCTTTAAAATGTTAATGGCACTAGTATTATCATATTTAATTGAAATGTTGCTCATCTTAATATTAAAATCTAGTAGATGCTCCTTAATCCAGATAACTTATATGCAACAACTATCAACAACTATATATTTAGCTTCTACCATGAATAGAGCTACTGGGTGTTACTTTTCACTACTCTACAAAAGAAATTAACATGCTCTTGATGAACTTTGCTTGCCTATTGAACTTCCAGCAAAGTCGGAGTTTGTATTATCTTATCAATTCAAAGCTAGTAGATTTTGGATACCAAAAACCAAGTTTTATTATATTATTTAAGTATATAAAATCCTTTTAATAATAGTGAGATGAATGTCTTTGGAATTATACCAAAAAAACCTGCACACACACACTACACATTATATTTGGACTAGTTATTAAATACAACTAACACCTAATCACATCTCTATATAATTCTTGATTAACAACCTTATGTTTTTCATCTTTACTTAACTTTAAAGAACTTGGCATAGGCCTATGTTGGCATCTTGAGTTCTCAAAGTAAACTCTTATTCTTTCTTTTCATAGTTTAATTCGTTAAAAGAGTTCTCGAAGCTAAAAAAAATGATATATACCTTGTTGATCATAAAAAATGTAAACTCATTGTTTTCAAGCTCACCTCCTCTATAGTCTAACCTAATGCTTACAATAGATATATGCTTTTCATTTTAAATTTTCTTTAAGAGTGTGATATATATGGAATAATCATCTACCATTACTAATGCGTACCTTTTTCCTCCTAAACATAAACAACATGTGGGTCTAAACAAGTCACGATGCAATAATTTAAAGGTTTACATATAAACATAACATTATTCATTTTGAAATATAGTTTTATCTGTTTTTCATTTACACAAACATTATATATTTTATCTTTAACAAAAGATAATTCTAGAAAACATTCAACTATAATTCATTTACTTAATTTTGATATGACATTAATGCTTAAATGTCTTATTGTTATAGAAAAATGGTCATTGCAAAAAGCAAACAATCATGTTTCAGAACATAAATTAACATCATCAAGATCAATTATGTATACATTTATAAATTGAACACTATTATCTTTTATATATTAAACAAAACAATATAAAAATCTAAAAATTACCATGAACCCTTTGTCACATAAATTTCTAATACTTAGCATACTATATTTTAAACCTTGAACTTACAATACTTTTCTAATTAAAGATGATTTACCTTTATCAATTTTACCTATACCAGTTACCTATGTCACTAAAAGTTAGCGAACTAGTTTTTCCTTAAAGTAAGATGAACTTGTTCTTATATCTAGTCATATGTATGAAGCATTCACTCTCTAGGTACTAGGTATTTATCTTATTTCCAAGTTTTAAATAAACATGTAATTGCACATGTTCATTTACTTGATCTTGATGCCCAAATTCTTTTGAGTAGGTTAGGTATAATAGTAGGCATACTTCCTTTTACAACCCATACAACTTTGATTGGCCCAGGTAAACTATTATAATATATACGTCTTATAATAGGATAATTTTGTATATAATATCCATGTTGGTTATAAAAATGGCAAGTAATTTTGTGTGTGCCTATGCCCACACTTTTAATAAAGACATGTTTAGCTTGATATTTCTTATATGGATTATACCCCAATCTATTTTTTCAAGATTTTTTTAACATACAAGTAATTTTTTTATATTTTTTTAGTGAATTTGAATTTCTTTTCAAGATCTATTATTTTAATTGGAAATCAATATTCTATTTTAAGCTTGTCAAACTTATTTTCAAAGAAAATATATTTAGGAATCTATTTTAAATCCAATACGACTTTCTCTTTTTCACTTTATAAAACTGCAGTTGTTTCTCTTAAACTACCATTTTCACTTAAGATGGAATCATTTTAAGTTCTTAAGTCATTAATTTGCTTAACAAAATTTTCATTTTTTTTCCTTTGTTGTTGTTATTATTGTTGTTATTATTAGTATTACAATTTTTAGTTCTTGGTCGATATAAGCAACTATTTATTAAGCATGATAATTTTCTTCAAACATTTCTTAAATTCCTTTTGTAAACAAGCATATAAATTATATATTTAATCAATTATGTCATCCTCTTCTTCCAATCATCCTTAGCCACTAGATTTTTATTTCCATCTTCTTCAAAAGTCTTTTCCTCTTTGTTATCGTCGTCGTCGTCGTCGTCATCATCATTATTGTTGAAATTCAATTTTGACCCATTGGCTTTTTAATTTAATTTTATGGGATTTAAAATGTAAAATTAAAATATTAGAGATTTATTTTGATGAAAAATATGATTTATCAGCTTGCACGAAAACTAGGAATTACAATATATTTTTGTCATTCTATTTTTATCTTCAAGATAATGATAGTTATTTACTTTTAAATTAATCAAATTTGATTCTTAATCAAATTCAAATTAAAAAAAAAGAATGAATTTGGTTGAAACTTTTTTTGTCACACACGAAGGGACTCTAACACTATAAATACAGAACTAAGTGTATGCACTAGAGGAGAAAAAAAAAATACTAAAGGAATAATAGCAATTTTCCCAGCAATGAGTGCTTGTATTAATCTTTGCTTAAGAAGTTGGCAACAGAAGTCCAATGACAAGTTAGTCATTTTATCCCCTTTTTTTTCACTTTTAATTACTCTCTTCATGTAGCAAGTGTGCGTGGGTAACACGCGTATGCTTGCAAAGAAAAATATACTAGCCTAGTTACTAGTCTAAACCAGTAACTGAATGGTTTGGCTGGGTCTAGCTCACCTGCATGGCTGGGCTAGATCTAGCCTAAAAAGGAAAAAAAAGAGTGGGCTGGGTTTGGGCTTTATGCCCAGCCTGCCCAAATTATATTTGCTAATGGTGTGCTTGACAAAATATACCCTTATACTTTGACCATAATTTTTATGTCCATTCTAATTTGATATTTGACTAAATAAACTTCTTTTTAATAACAAAAAATTTCAAAAATCTTTGGGGGCCTTCGTTGATTTATTTGTAGGCCCTTCGTACTTTGTTTTATTTCTTTGCGTTTGTATTTTTTTTGTAGATGTGCTTAATTTGTGGATTATTACTATTAAGTGCAAATATGTCGTGTAATGTTTTTTTACTTCCATCTAAAAAGGACAAAAAATAATAAAGGATAAAAAAAATGATAGAAAATTTCTTCTTTAAATTCATTTTTTACGAAAATATTCACTCATACTCGAGTCAAGAGTATCATATTTTTTGGATTGTGCGATATTTAACAATACTATAGTTGGAAATATTTGTAGGAATTGTTCACTGATACTAGAGTTAGGAACATGAAAGAAAGAATAAAAAAAATAAAAAAGAAGAACAAATTTTCAGTAATTTTAGACAAAACTAACAATGTAGTCTATCTTAGATAGGACACTTAATGGGTGATAGCATCTTCCCTTTTGTGTAACCAGTCTTATATGATAGAATCTCCATGGACCAGTCAGGGTTCCTAATAATCATAATATTAGGTGATAACTACTTGAACAAGACCATTTTTCTAAAAGAACAAGATGCTAGATATTTGTTTTTTTTTCCCAATCGAGTGATATATTTTAATAAGTCACAGTGATGTCCGAGTGTGATAATCATCATCATCACTCCATGTTTAAACCATCATGATTTTTTTACTTGCCTTCTTGAAGAATTTCTTTGAACTTGATGCTTATCCTTTTCTAGCACTTTGAAACTTTAAAGTTTAATGTCCTATTTTATTGTAATTAAAATAAATTATAGAATCCTTATTAAAATCTTTACTAAGTATTTTCTTACTAGACCTTTTCTTCTTTCTAATAAACATTTAAAATTGTTTCATGAGCAAAGCTATGTCTTCATCTTCAATGTTATTTTTATTATCAAAATTTAACTTATGACTTCTTTTGTATACAACTTTTTTCTTTATCATCATTTTAGAGCACTACTTTATAGGTGGTTGAAGACCTATGTAATTCATCAAGCTCCATTTTATTTAGGTTCTTAGCTTTGACAATGACAATCACTTTTGGCTCCCAAGATTTTAGCAAGCATCTAAGAACTTTTTTAACTAGCTTGATGTTATATATTTTTTTTCTCAGTAATTTAATGAATTTATGATGTGTGTGAAATGTGTCATCATTTCATCAATGCTTTCGTGTTCTTCCATTTTAAATGTTTTAAATTAATATACATGTCTATCTGTCTTTGATTCTTTTACTTGTGGTGTTCCTTCATGTGTTATTTATAATTTATCGTAAATTTGGTTTATAGTTCACATGCACTAACTCTGTTATACTTATTTATACTTAAAACATTATACAATAAATTGATGGCTTTAGTTTTTAACTATACCTTTTTGAAATCTTTATCATCCCATTCTTATTTAATTTTAACCATAATTCTACCTTTTACTATCTTGATAGGAACATGTGGACTGACACGACTAAAAGGTTGATGTCTTCTCCCAAGTGTAGGAGTGTCGAAGTAATACATAACCCGGCAAGACCGGGGTCGAACCATAGGGAGGTTAATTGTACAAATCATAAACAACAATTATAAAACAACAATAACAACAACAATAACAACAATAATAATAATAACAATAATAACAATAATAATAATAGTAATACTAATACTAATAATACTAATAATAATAATAGTAATAATAGTAGTAGTAGTAGTAGTAGTAGTAGTAGTAGTAGTAGTAGTAATAAAGAAAGAGAAGAAGAAGAAGAAGAAGATGATGAGAACTTGGAGATGGAAAATTAATGTAAGGATTAAACAATAATAATAACAAATGTCAAGGTTAGAGGTTCCACTAATAGTATATCAAACAAGTATAGTATAAACTCTTACTATTGAATTGGAAACCACACACAAAGGAGGTTCCTGATTAGTACTTAAAAGTGCATTTTTATCATGGTTTTATATCATTATTTTGCACTTGAAGTATCAATAACTCCTTAACTAAAATATGTTTTATAATAATGTATCTAATAATATAAGATACCTATAATTTGTGGTAAATGACTATTTTTAATGCAGGTCTATCACATAAATGAAAGGATTGATTGATGACTTGAAGAACTTAAATTGCATGGATAAAGAGATGGTCAAACTTAGAGAAGAGATGTCAGTGCAATCCAAACCGGAACACTGTTCGGTAATTGGGTCATATCTGGAGCTACAGATCTCAGATTTAGGTCCAATTCATATGGATGGAAAGGTAAGACATAGG
>NW_011504024.1:0-7493 GCF_000495115.2 Populus euphratica | reverse complement strand
AGTTGTCCTCCCATTTATTTTTTCTTTAGCCCTTTTTTCTTTCATTGATATTTATTTGTTTTGAATTTTTTTAATCAACTTGATCCCTTCTTATTTGGTTTTATTTATTTTTTATATAAAATATCGTAGTCCTTCTTTTTATTGTTGTTTTTTATACCTTTTTCTTGATTTGTTTTTTATTTTTATTTTTGTCAATCAACATTTTATTTCATTTATTTTTTATTCAATTTTGGTCATAATTTTTTTAAATGCTCTTTTTTATTTATTTTTTAATTTTATTCTCCAATATTTTATTTCACTTAATTTTTTTATCCAATGTTGGCCATCATTATTTTAATGGCTCTTTTTTTTATTATTTTTTTATTTTATAGGGTTATATCAAGTTGAGGCTAGTCAAGTTAATATAAGTTGAATTTCTTTTTTTTTTAATGTTTTTTTCTATAGGGTTATCTGGGTTGCTGGTTATTCAAGTTAACCCAGGATGACTCGAGCCTTTTTTATATTTTATTTATTTATTTAACTTTAATTCTTTTTTTCTAGGTTATTTTTTTAAAAAATAATTTTTTTAGCCCTGATCTCATATATATCACGAGTGACGAGTTAGTAGAGTGAATCCAAGTTGACTCGGGTTTTTTCTTCTATGTTTTTTTTTATTATTTTTTTAGTTTTATTTTTTGATATGAGTGTTTTGTGGTTTTTAAAAATCTATTATTCACTATTTATCAACCTATAATTAATAAGTTCATTTTTAGTTTACTAAAAACTTAAACTGTTAAGTGAGGTCTTAAGATATAATTTATATTATTATCTATTACACCTCCTCAAGTAAAAATCATTTGAGTTTAAAACTTGCATAAGTCCATATGACTTTATGCTTATTTTTTTTATCAAATAAATAAAAATAATGAAACTTAAACTCGTGATTAGTTAGTTATTAAGATTCTGATATCATATTAAGGATCAATTCAATTTAATAACTTAAATTATTAAATAAAAATTACATCACTTTTATTATTATCTAATAAGATGAATTATAAAAGCACTCAACATTAGGAACAATAACGTTGTGCCTTTTTGCACGCCATGCATGCACGCTCCAAGAAGATGTCTAAAAACCACTTTGATTCTCATCGAACTGTTACAAATGTTTGTCTACTTTAAATATAGATATTCATCTGTGCAAATAATATATTTCCAAACAAATAAAACCTTCTGATGCGTTGTCCACCTTTACCCAACTCAGTTCCAGAGATTATTGGTGGTTCTGGCATGGATGTTTGATTTCGTCTACCTTTAGCTTCCATGGCTTTAATCATTATTTACCAATCTAAAAGCAATTGCCATTTGGTTCAGCGGAAATTTCTCCACCTACTCCACCTAATATATAAGAAATAGCTAGCTTCCAGTCTTCTCTCCTCCACTAGCAATCCACTGTGCTATGATCACGAAAAGAAATAGCATACGAGGCTGTATTCTATCTGGCCACGTGTTGTCGGCCATATGTCTCCAGGCTCCAAGCCACCAACCTGCATAAACTTTGGAATTGGACTGGCAGATTCCAGCCTTCCGTTTGATCTAATTAATTAGAAGACCATGTTTACATCGAGTCTTTGATTAATAATATTAGTTAACACGATTGATCCATTACTGCTTCTAATCAACTATTTGATTTCTACGTAGTTAACTAGTAGATAATTAACAAGATGCATGCTACTGAACACATGGTTTTGCATATATGATATCGTAAACTTTTGATTAAAAGATACGAAGGTATCGAACCCTAAATATCGAGCGTCTTTTGTAGCAATTTGCATGGTAAAACTGACGGCTTTACGCGCTGGCATTACGTTGTTGATAGGATATGTTAAATTTCATGTTCACGTACTTTACTCGAAGACGCATGCGCAGTTTTGTTTTAAAAACATCTTTCTTTTTAATGTATACTGATAAAATTCTGAAATATATATGAAGAACATATACACATAAATACGCGGATATAATTATCATGTAACCAAGCTTATCAGAATAATTTTAAAAACGCATCTCTCCTTGGATTATTTAAATGAATAAAAATCTCTCGATACGAACTTCAAAATTTAAACTCGAAAGTCAACAGAGGGAACACTCCAACACAATCTTCTGAGGTTAATCTAGTGGGATGTGTATGGTTTACCAACTCAATATTGCAGAAGGATAATTGTAGACAAAAGAAAGGAAGTAAACACAATTAAATTATGTGCTCAAACGACGTCAATAACAGGAGAAAAAACATGAACAGGCAAGCCTATTACAAGACACAAACGCGGGGGGACGTTAAACTCGGCAAGACGAGGAAAAAAAAACAATAAACTGAATAAACCAAATTCTGTCGTTGTCTCTTATTCCGTTGATTGGCTATATATATGTATATATACAGACTGAACCCAAATTGCATTGTCATTCTAAAATCCAATCTTAAAAAGAAACCCCGCGGATCAGTTTGTTGAGCACTCCCAGGTCTCGAAATCGTTTCGTTATAGATGAAACTCAACTTTTCAATCTTTTTCAAGTTTTTGATCATACAATACCTTTCAGTTCTTTGTGTTGCTGAAGATTTTGACTTTTTATACTTCGTTCAACAGGTTAGCTCCATGCAAGTACATTTTTTGTTTTGCATTAGTTAGTACTATATATAGCCCGCTCCCTTCCTTCCGCCCTGGATTGTTCTCTTATGGCTAATCTCTTTAAACTTTGTTGAGTGTTGATTGATTATAGTTTCCATATTCATGCAGTGGCCAGGATCTTACTGTAACACAAAGCATGGTTGTTGCTTTCCACTGACTGGGAAACCAGCTACAGATTTCGGAATCCATGGTCTTTGGCCTCAGAATATAAGTGGCCCGTACCCACAGAACTGTGACCGGAATCGTTATTTGGATGAAGACCAGGTACTAATTACAAGACCATGATACATTCATTACATATCCATCTAACGTTTACTGGCACGCATTTTAAGGGTGCTTATTATTGCGGTTTAAAAAAGTTATTTTAACTAAAATTTCAACAGAATTTTTTTAGCAGAATCGGTGCAAAACTATGATATTTATTAATTAATCAAATATTTTTAAATTTATAATTGATGTAAATTACAAATCACATCATAGAAACAAACCAAGCTAATACTAGAAGCAACATGCATATCTCTTTTTATAAAATATTAATGAAGGGATAATTGTTGACTCTGATATCCAGTTTTTTCTATACAAACTTCATTGATCACCTTGCAAAGAAAAGAAGATTCAACTTAATTGATTTCCAGATCAAACATTTTAATTCACCTCTCAGGTTCTTTGTCAGGGTAAAAGCATGCATTGTCTGGCATAAGTTGTTGTTCTCCTAATTAATCTACGTTGTGTAATATTTGCTCTCTTAATTTGTAAGTAATAAAATAAAGTATTACTTGTAAACAATTATCTAATTGTAAACAACAACCATTAAATAAAATTTTGTATGCTTGTGATGTTAGAACTTCATGCTTTTCACATTCAAATACATATTTAAATAAAATTGTAAAAAGAAGCGTATCTGGATCCATAGTAAACCCCTCTCAATATTGAAATCCCGAGTGTTAATTAATAAAGAAAATTATGTTTCTCTTTTAAACCCTTAAGTGCTTTTCGTAAGTTTTTGATGGAATAATAAAACGTATTGTTATAGGGTACGTAAAGAGAAGAGTAGTTTTCTAAAGAGACTCTTTAATTATTTCTTATTAAATAAAAAACTTCTCAAAATCAACCAATATAATTTTATCATTAATATTCTACTAAACCATTTAAGAGTCTACTGTTTTTATTTATGCAGGCCATGCGCATCTTACATTATCTCAATGGGCTCACATAACATTATCTTTCTTCATGGTTTAATAAATATACTAACGATTAAAGAAATGCTAAAACTTTACATATATTGGTTTCATTATATATCATAATTAATCAAGAACTAACAAGAGTTATGTCAGTTATACATTATTTATACAACATACTTCATTTCATGCACTATAATAATATATAATATTACTCTTTACTTGACATGATCTATAAATGAAAAACATATAATAAATCCAACAATAATATCTTTATCATCATCGTTCTAGTTCAATCATATATAGCAAATATAAAAATAAAAAATATCAGAAATATTTTCATAAATAAACTTATAGTATCAAATACATAATCCATATAAAGTCATGATATAACATCAACAATTATATGTCATGATATCCATTTTTTTTACATGATTGCTAAAAATATTTTTTCTTACCAAAAGAAAAAATGTTGATGAAGTCATCAATAAAAATAATAAAATATTTTTTTCTTGCTAAAAGAAATAGTATCAAAAGATCCTTATAATTTCAAGAAGTTGTGTACTTCTTGTGGCTTTTTTTTATGTGTCTACAATTAAATAATAAATTATAATTATTTGAACTGGAACTTTGACTGTGTTTTTTATATAAACAAACTTTTTATTTAGGTTTATGGTTTGGATTGAAAGAAATCATTGTATTGTATTTGAAACACAAGTCGTGCGTTCTTAATCAATTCACCAGGTATTATAAGGAATGTTAGTTAAATTTGATTTAAAACATACAGAAACACTACACTTATCTGGTTTTTCGAGCCATGCCTTACATTTCAGGTAATCTTTCTGTAAGTGTTCAAATTTTCCACAAAAACAACATTTATCTTTCTTGTGTTTTTTCTTATGAACTTATATAAAATATTCATTTCTCTTAATTGTTCTATGTTTATCCTTTCCATGCCACTTACCAGCTTTTTTTACCCATAATTGTTCGACATATTCAACATTTACAAGCATGAAGATTTATGAGTAAATTAATTAAAAAAACATTATACAATTTAAAACTTATTTATTTTAATTATCCGACCACTATGGTGATCAACAAACCAATCACAATATAAATTTCAAATTGTAAACATGGTGCTTAAACAATTTTTTTTATTAATTACAAAATCAAGTGTAATTAATTATAAGTGGCAGGAAAATAATAATAATTATAACTCAAAACCCTAAAACAGACACCAGGGCCAGAATTGTAGATTCTGCCCATTAACTTTCTTCTTCGATCATGTTGGCAGCGGGCTCTCTGCCCGCTGTCAACATATATAAGTATTTTTAACAAGTTTTTTTTATTTCATACATTCATCAAAGTGTCTGGTTGTTAAATAAAAAACTACTTCTTAGAATCAATCAATAGAATTTTAATATTAATATTCTATTAAAAATTATTTCATTTATTTATCCAAATCTTACAGTTCTTCCGTACTTTCCGCAGAGGACGGGTAGTGTAAAATAAACTAATCCGACACTAATCTGTCACTTTTCTGTTAATAATTTGTATCACAGTATATCTTAATCCCAAATGGCAGGAACTTATTATAGTCCTCCTCACCTATTTTTCTAGTGACTTTGACCTCTGCAGTTGGACCGTATCACCTTATCTGTTCTTTAGAATTCTCGAAAGGCACAAAATTTGAAATCTGAGGTTGAGAAGCAACCTAACTTTTTGGTTGATCGTTGGATTATCGGTAAAGAAATAAAAACAAAAACTATGGTCTCATAGCTTGTCGCATATAAGATAACTTGAATTTCCATGCTCAACATATAATCAATTACTTACAAGAAAATCCAAAACAAAAGCAAAAGATTTTTTTCTTGAAAACAGTTAATTAATCGAATTTTTATAGATATGGTCATAAAAACATGTATCAGGCTTGATAAGCAGTTTGCAGAAGGATTGGCCATCACTGTCCTGCCCCAGCAGCGACGGCTTCAGGTTTTGGTCACATGAATGGATAAAGCACGGTACCTGTGCAGTGTCAGAAGAGATTGGCCAGCACGTTTATTTTGAAGCCGCTCTTAAGCTGAACAAAAGGGCAAACCTTCTCCAAGCTCTTATAAGTGCAGGTATACATGCATGAACTCTCAAATATTTACACTGCCTTTCCTCGTCTTATAGAAAGGCTTTTAGCTAGATATTGTTTCTAACAATTATGGGCTGTGCGCAAAAAAATATTGTGGTGCAGGAATTAAACCAGACGGTGAATCTTATGACCTGGACAGCATAAGATTAGCTATAAAAGAAGCTACAGGATTTACTCCTGACATAGAATGCAACACCGATGCATCCAAGAATAGGCAGGTGTATCAGGTTTTCTTGTGCGCAGACATTTCTGGGTCAGAATTCATAGAATGTCCGGTGCCACTAAAGAAAAGATGCAAATTTAATGAGGTCCATTTCCCTGAGTTCCAGATCACTACTGTTATCTTGCTTGAGAATAAAATTCTACGGTCTTAATTCGTGGCTTCTCACTTACCACTTTCCTTCCTGTATTGAACCTCTGGTTATAAATAAAGTTGCGTGAGCTTCGCCATGCATCCTGTAATAAGCTGTACTCTCGAGTCTTTCTTAATGCATTGGTTTCATTTATGTCCTTCCAGGAAAAAATGATAGTTTTATCTTGCAACAGAAAAAAATAAAAATAAAAAACCAGCTTCCTTTTCCGATAAGATTTTGAAAAGGGTTTAAATTCTTGAAAGGGTATGGATATTTAAATTCTTTCCTGGTAAAAAATAAAAATAGATTTTCGTAATAAGTAAATAATAAAATCGGCCGGTCAACTTAACGAAACCTGGTATCAGTTTCAGAAGACCGATCAATCCCCAGTCATGGTCCATGGGAGGGGAAGGATTCAGCATGACATGGCAGTCTAAGAAGGCCATGGCCTATAGCCCATAAAGCCCAATATGATAGCCCGTGGCAAACAAGTCCGTTCCTTACAATTCTCCGGAATTGAAGTTGTAATTAAGCAGTGGACAATTCAACTTAATTCCACCAATCATCATTAAACAAAAACAAATATATAAAGGGGATAGATTCTTAATAAGAGTGATGCTAATTTCAGTAAACTTAGCATTGTTCTTTTAAGTATTTATTTATCTCTCTCTTTTTTTATTTACTGCTCCCCTGTAACGTGTTGCTTTTTCCTTATTTTTTGGAGGAAAAAGAAACCCATTGTATGAATAGAATATGAATGTATCACTCCTTACATACTACATCCGTGCAAATTATAACTTGATATTTCAAAAAAATAATTAACAGCATCAGCGGTGTGTATTTTACCAGCAACAACGAGTTAATAAGGATATGCAGAAAAATTATTTTAAATTCCTATATATAATTAATTTGTTTATTGTAAAGTAATTTTTTTTAAAAAATAATTTTAATAAAAAATAAATTTTTAAAAAATAAATATTTTTTTAATGTTAGGTAGTGTCATCAAAAATATATTGAAAAATATTTTTTAATAATTAGTCATGTCATGAATAATGAGTTGAAAAATATTTTTTAATATTTTTTAAAAATTTATTAAAAGAACAAAATCGTACTTAATAGATAAAAAAAATTAAAAGATAATAAAATTAAAAAATCTAAT
>NW_011504015.1:6703-7525 GCF_000495115.2 Populus euphratica | reverse complement strand
CCATATAAACTTAAAAGGCCCGATTTAGCTGTGGGTTCATAACTCTATTCTACATTCCATCTATAATTAATTAATTAACAAAAAAAAATAAAAAAAAAAGTTTTTACTGTACCATCCTCACTCAAGCAATATTAGTATATTGATTTTTTTTATTTGATTAGTATTTAAAAGTATATTTTTATCAAGATTTTATATCATTATTTTGCACTTGAAGTATTAATAACTCCTTAACTAAAACATGTTTTATAATAACATATCTAATAATATAAAATACCTTTAATTTGTGATAAATGTTTATTTTAAATGCAGGCCTATCATATAAATAAAAGGATTGATTGATGAGTTTAAGAATTGAAATTGAAAGGACAAAGAGATGACCAAACTTAGAAAAGAGATGCTGGTGCAGTCTAATCTAAAATATTGTTAAGTAATAGGGTCATATCTAGAGCTGTAAATCTCGAATTTAGGTCTACTTTATATAGATTGAAAGATAAGGCATATGCCTATAACTTTTATGGGAGCCCAAGATTTAAAAAGATCATTTTCAAGTTCAAATTGTAACAACAACGAAGAAGTCTGAACCTGTCCTGCAGCCCAAGCACTGTTCAGTATTTGACCCATATCTGGAGTTCTAAAACTCTAAATGACCTCTATTTTTTTTGTTTTAAAAAGCTAAAACAATTTCCTACAACTTTTATATTTCAAGTGGTTTCAATTCTGATATTATCAATGATGTTCTGGACAGACAAGAGAAGATAAGGATTGTCACCAAGTCAAGAGTTGGCCACCTACTCATCAATTAGTCATCAAATCAATAGTTCT
>NW_011504015.1:6474-6670 GCF_000495115.2 Populus euphratica | reverse complement strand
TGTCATGCTTTTAGGTATCTTGATTTTCAGATCAAGATCATGCTCTGATTTTCTCTCTTTGTATTCTTTGGATTGCTTATATTTTGCTTTCATTAATATTAAGTTTATGCCTTTCATTTCCTTTCATTTACTTAGTTAACTTTTATCTTATTTATGTTCTTATTTTGTTTATTTATTTTTCTTTCTTTCATTATGT
>NW_011504015.1:0-6445 GCF_000495115.2 Populus euphratica | reverse complement strand
GTTACACTAATGGTGTAAGAATAAGTATAGTGTAAACTCAATATGGACTTTAATGTTTGATACTAACATGTTTTGTATTTGTTATCTTGTTCATTTTTTAATACTTTGCCTGTTAAATGATTAATCTAGATTTATGTTGTATAATAATTGGTACAATAAATGCTTGACACTTTCATAACCCAACTGTATGGTATAACCTACACCTGAGCTATGAAAAGGAACTTGATTTATTATTAACATAAGTTGTAATAATGAATACCTGACAAAATTTTCAAGTACTAACACTAATCGAATAAGATAACTAATGTAATCATGTTAACAATTTATAATCTGATTGAAACCTCCTTTGTGTGTGGTTTCCAATTGAATAATAATAGTTTATATTATACTTATTTGATATATCATTAGTAGATCCTCTAACCTTGATATTTATTGTTATCATTATTTAATCATTACGTCAATCTTTCATCTCAAATTCTCATCAACTTCTTCTTGTTCTTTATTATTGTTATTACTACTACTACTACTACTACTACTACTACTACTACTACTACTATTATTGTTGTTGTTACTATTATTGTTATTATATTTTATTATCTATAATTTATATAATTATCATCCCTGTAGTTCGACCCCGATCTTGTCGAGTTATTTATTACTTCGATACTCTTGCACTTGGGAAAAGACATTAATTTTTTGGTCGTGTCATTATTCTTATTTGATTTCTTTTTTTGTAATTTTATCTTTTAATGTTGTATTTATTTTTCATTGGATTATTTCACTCTGATTACATGGATCATGAGTTAGCCCTATTAAATCTAGTTTTTTAATTATTATTTTTAATTTTATCATTTAATTGGGAAATATGTTTCATGATTTGTTTTATTTACTTTATATTAGGTTATTTCAATCTCATAACATGAGAATAATGTCTTACGACTTAACTTAGGTTGGCCTAAATTGTTTTTTGTGTATTTTTTTTTAAATTCATCATTCAACATTGAATCAATTTGGAATTAAGCTTTATAATCTATTTTGATTTATTTTTTATGATGATATCTTGATTTAATGATCAAGTTCACTAGTTTTGGCATTTTAACATCAATTAAATAGATTGTTTTTCATATTTTTTTTTAAGAGGTTATCTCAATCTTATAACCCAAGTCGCGAGTTTGTCAAACCCAATTCACTCATGCCCCCCTCTTTTTTCCCAATTTCATTAATTAATATTGCATTTGATTGATAATTATCCTTCTTGATTTAATTTGATTTCCTTTTTATTAGGTTATTTCGACCATATGACCCATGAATAATGCTTAATAAATTAACACATGTTAACTTGATTTATTTTTTTATTTTAATTATTACAATTTCATTGTTTAACATTAAGTCTGTCATGATCGATTGAGAATTGAATTTCATAATTTATTTTAATTTATTTTTTATAGAGTTATTTGAGTCTCATTATCAAAATTATAGGTTTAGTAGGTTAACCCAAGTTAAATTAGGTCATTATTTTATTTTATTTTTATGAAGTTATTTTGGTCTCGTGACTTGAGTCATGAGTTTGGCGGATTAACTCAAGTTATTTTTATTTATTTTTAATCTTAGTTTTCAACATTGAGCTAATTAAAAATTAGACTTTGTTGTTTGTTTCAATTTGCTTTATATGGAGTTGTCTCGGTCTTGTGATCTAAGTCGCGAGTTTAACATACTAACTCAGGTTCTTTTTTAGATTTTTTTAATTGATTTTTTTTAATTTTATCATTTAATATTGAGTTGATTGGGAGTTAGACTTTATAATTTATTTTGATTTTCTTTCTATTTATTATCATAGTCTCATAACCTGAGTTGTAAATTTAACAACCTGAGTTAAACCAACTCAATTCAAATTGTTATCTTAATATTAAAAAAAAAAGATGTCATCTTAAAATTTTATTTTACTCAAACAATATTTTTATAAGTTGTCTAGATTATTTTTGGAACTGTAATGTTAACTGAGTCATATCAAATCATCTCTTACGCAATTTAAATTTTTTTTCACTAGAAAAAAAAACATTAGTTACATCTATATATTTTTTACATTCAAGAAAAAATTAACTTGACTCTTAATGTAGCGCAGTGAATAATTAACATATACCGAAAGGATTTTTAAAACTTTTTTTTATTTCAAACTTAGATTTTTTAAAAAAACAATTCATTATCCAACATTGGGTTTAGTGGGTATATGACTTTATAATTTATTTAAATTTATATTTTATAAAGTTATCTCGGTCTCATAACTCGAGTTAATAGTTTTGCAAGTCAACTGTGTTGACTCGAGTTATTTTTTTTAATTTATTTATTTTTTTAATTTCATCCATTAATATTTTTATTTTTTATTTTTTTAACTTTCTTATTGATAAGATAGATAATTTATCAATTAACTAAAATATAAAAGAAAAATACAAAAGGGTACAATCAATGAATTTCGATCAATAAAAAAGAAGTATAAAACAAAAACTAAATAAGGTTTTTAAAACAATTTCAACCAATAAAAGTATAACCATGTTCACTTAAGATTCAATCACTAAGTTTTTAATATGAACCATTCATTGAAAAAGAACACAATTATATTCATTTATTTAAAAGTGTATTTATAGTTGTATTCAAAAGTTTTTTTTATTTAAAAATATATTAAAATAATATTAATTTATTTTTTAAAAAAATTATTTTTACTATCAATGTATCAAAATCATCTGAAAATATTAAAAAATATTAATTTAAAATGAAAAAAATTAAATTTTTTTAACAATTTTTTAAGATACAAAACTAAACTGTCATAAACTAATTTTATTTGATTTGGTTGCATTCAATGACCTCAATACGATTAGTCTGAAACTGGTGCAGAATGAGGTGGATATAGTGCCTCTCATAATGATTTTTTTAACAATTTTTTAAGATACAAAACTAAACTGTCATAAACTAATTTTATTTGATTTGGTTGCATTCAATGACCCAAATACGATTAGTCTGAAACTCGTGCAGAAAGAGGTAGATATAGTGCCTCTCATAATGATTTTTTTTAACAATTTTTTAAGATATAAAACTAAATTATCATAAACTAATTTTATTTGATTTGGTTGCATTCAATGACCTAAATACGATTAGTTTGAAATTGATGCAGAAAGAGGTAGATATAGTGCCTCTCATAATGCCATGATGTTGAAAATGTGAAAATAGATTTAGAAACAGACATGGAGAAAAGGAAATTCCATG
Organism: Populus euphratica; assembly: GCF_000495115.2. Classification (NCBI taxonomy): domain Eukaryota; kingdom Viridiplantae; phylum Streptophyta; class Magnoliopsida; order Malpighiales; family Salicaceae; genus Populus; species Populus euphratica. The sequence continues at coordinate 3,187 of NW_011504015.1, read as the reverse complement.
TGAATTTAATTTGAAAAACAAATTAATCTTCACTTTTTCGATCTATAACAATGACCATATTATTATCAAGTTGAATTTTTATACTTTAAAATAAAATTTAATGAATTAGTATTGTATATAAAAGTTTTTATGGTGGGATTTCGCTTTGTACTTTTCACTATTTTATGCTTTTATTGATTGAGGTTTTTTTAAAAAAATAATGGAATTGGCTTGTATTATTTTCTTTTTTTTTACTGGATTTTAAATTTATTATATTTTATATTTTCTTAAGTGAATGTGCTTTCAAAGTAAAAATTATATATGAAATCAATAAAAACAAATATATTTAAGCTATTAAGGAGAGAGGATAATTGACTTTACTGTTTATTTTTATGTTTCAAAAGTATTTTTAAAAAAATTTAATTTTTTTTTATTTTTTTATTTACTTTAAATTAATATATCTTTAGTGTTTTTAAATTATTTTAATATGCTGGTGTCTAAAATAATTTTTTTAAAATAAAAAATTATTATTAATATATATTTTAACATAAAAAATTATTTAAAAAACAACTGTGACCACACAACCACAATAACAAGTAGAACATCCAAAGATAAAACAAATTTTTTTAAAAAAATTAATATGATCCGTAAAATTTAGGGGTAAAATAAAAATTACTAATTTTTTTTTTTGTAATGTTTGTTATTTATTATTTTCTTTGTGAAAACTAATTAAAATTTCATGTTATTAAATTTAGTATTTTAAACATGTTATGGCATACTTTTTAAATTAATTGAGATAACGAAATTAAAAAAAAAACTCATTTAAAAAATTCATAATTCTAGATCCATCCTTATGAAAGGTCCTTTAAATTATTAAAAATAATTATGCTATTATACTTGTGAAATTATATGTCATTTATATTTTTATTGTATTTCAATTAAACCCTTTCATAAAAATAAAAATATGAAACAATGCAATAATACCAATATTTTTTTTTTAATTTCACCTAAAAACTTTAATTTATTTCAATCAAACCCCACATCTTTTATATTTTCACACTCTCTATTTTCATGCATTGGAAGTTTGTATAAATTTTAATTTTGTTAATTAAATAACTCAATATAACCTAAAAGATAATAGTAAACAAATTGAGATAAAAAAAATTAAAAAACATATTTTTTTAGCTAAACAATTATGATAATTATTTCCCGTCAAATCTATCTACCCATCCTATGACAAATGACACTACAAGAATAAAACTAAAATAAATAAATAAATAAAATATGATAAAAATGAAGTATTTCTTGAGAAACTAACAATCTCAGATTTTATCACATTTGTTTTACTCTTTTTATTTTTGTGTATTTCGTTTCGTTTATTTTGTCTTAACTCTATAGGTAATATTGAGATAGTTTATAAATTTGAATTAAAATTTACACATCGTTTTCTGTTACTATTCTCGACAAAAAGAAAATAGACGGAGAAGGGAAAATTGAAACAAAAATGAAAAATGTGAGGGTTTATTGGAACAATAATGAAGGAAGTTGGGGGGGGGGGGGGGGGGGGGGTTAAAGGGTTATTAAAACAAACCAAAGGTTTTAGATAAAATTGAGACATCATATAATCCTCACGGTGCAAATTGAAATTTATCATATATATATATATATATATATATGTTTAAATTTTTGTTTTCATATATTGAAATCAAACAAATAATTAAAGGCGTGTTTGATACTATATTTCAAAAATGTTTTTAAAAATATTTAATTTTTTATTTTGAATTAATATATTTTTAATATTTTTAAATTATTTAGAGGTTTAGCATGTAAAAGTTTAGAATTTAAATCTATATATATTAAATTTGAGTTACGTGAGTATTGAGTTGGTGTTATTTTTTTTGTTTGAAAGCACATGTTAGTTCATAATAAAAAAATGGATACGATCAAATTTTTCAAGATTGATTTAATAGACAATTAAATAATTAAAATCATACCGCTCATCTATTATGGACATTTTATTAGTTAAATTATGTATTGAACTAGTTTGAATTTTTATGTTCTGGTACGGTGAATCTAAAGTTTTTCTATATGTGGTGTGATTAAAAGCTACAAAATTTATAAATATAATAAAATCATGTTTTAGATCTATTTAAATATTTTAATAATAAACAAATAATTTCAATCAAATTTTTATAATCAATTTATTATTAGTATCATTGTTTTTAAATCAAATAATAATAATTGAAAAATAATTATTAAAATTAAACTTAAAATTTATAATATCATTTAAAAATGGTGTCAGGAATAAAGAATAAGTGAATTTAATAAATGTTTTATAAATTTTACATGATAACTTAATTGACTTTATAAATTAAAAGCAACTTGAATAACTCCTTCAAATGTAATTTAATTAAAAATATTTTTATGATTATATTTTTTAATATTTATATAATATATTAGATTAATTTAAATTAATTAGGATTAACGTGCTAAATTTATAATTTAAATAATAAAATTTAATTTTTAATTACCCTATAAAATTGAAAGAAAAAAACCCGGAGAAAAAAAATGCCGAAGAAGGGAAATCAAATCACAAAAGGTTGAGTGGTAAAGCGGCACGTGAGTGTGAAGGCTATTAGCTGTCGCTTGTTGACATTCCGCCAACAGAGAAGGAAGCGAGGTCACCAAAGCTCAGTGGGCCCTGGAGGAAAAGCAGGTTAAGGCCGGCACCCAGGTATATCAGATACACGTGTGACTGTTTTGCACTGTCTTTTAAAAATATTTTTGAAAAAATTTAAAATTTATTTTTAAAATTAATATATTTGTAATATTTTTAAATTATTTTAATATATTAATTTCAAAAATAATTTTTTAAAAATAAAAAATAAATTAATATATTTTTAAAATAAAAAAAAACTATAATCACATTTTCAAACTGAGTATATCCGTTGTCTCCCGGTTTTGTTTCGGAAACGGTGGGGGAGTTTAGGAAAGGTATTGTGAAGTGCCGATCTTGTCCTTGCATAATCCTTCCTTGAATGCGACCCGGAAGTTATCAGGTGGATTTCATATACGGGGGGCGTCCTTGTGTTTCTCTATGAATCCACCGAAAAATAATAATAAAAAATGAAAAAATCCCCTGTAATTTTAAACTCGATTAAAAAAAATATTATTACTTTTAACTTATAATACATATATACTAATCAAA
>NW_011504182.1:0-6838 GCF_000495115.2 Populus euphratica | reverse complement strand
TTTTTCAATTTTTCAAGTTTAGTGTCCATTTTCAAATGAGAATTAGAAGAGAGATTCAAAGAATTGCACAGATATATACACAAATATCAGTTATTGTGGGAAACTGAAAGAACCGACTTAAGTCACGGAGTACCGTTATCCGCCATTTGACCGGGGTGAAAGAAACTAGCAAAAATCACTCAAAAAAAAAATGTGAGAAAAACAAAATAATCAACCTTTATCTACAAGATCATTCAAACCAGCTGATTCATTTTCACTAGGAAAATTATCAAAGTAAGCTTTCAAACGATGTCCATTTTCCTTAAAATCATTGTCATTCATTGAATTCTCAATATCACAGGCCCCATAAGGATTGGTCCATCTTAATCTTAGCTCTTTAGGGAATGCATAGATTTGAGAATCATAAAACAAAACTTTTTGACCAGTATCAATCTTTTGACAATTTTCACAAGTTTTGCAGAATGCATGTGTGTCCTTGAACATGGTGGGCCAATAAAATCCATTTTGAAAGATTTTTGCAGCTGTCTTTTTTGACGAAAAATAACTCCCACATGCTTCAGAATGACAAAGTTTAATGACACTACTTACCTCATTGTCGGAAATGAATCTTTGAAATATTTGATCAGGACAATATTTGAATAAGTTAGGGTCATCACAATAAAAGCTCTTCACTTCGTTCAAAAATTTTTCTTTGTCTTGGGTACTCCAATCAGCTAGCAAATCTCCTAAAGCAAGAAAATTAATATTTTTATCATACCAAGGCATTGAACTAAGAGAAAGTAAGGATTTGTTAGGAAAGTAATCATCGATTGGTGTGATGTCAGATGTCGAATCTGTTGTCACTGTTGACAAAAGATTCGCATCAACATTTTCTGTGCTTGTTTCATCCATGATTTCTTCCTTAGAATAAATCATTTGCAAATCTTCAGATTCATCTAACTCATTTTTACTTAAAGTAGATTCAAGTTGATCATAAACTAATTCATCAATATGATCTACTTCTTGTAAATCATTATCATCTCCAGGTTGCTTGCAAATGTTGAAAATATTCATCTCCAATGTCATGTTTCCAAATGATAGCTTCATCAGTCCATTCCTACAATTAATCAATGCATTAGAGGTTGCAAGAAAGGGACGTCCTAAAATAACAGGAAATGAATTACATGCTTCAACAGGTTCTGTGTCCAAGACAATAAAATCCACAGGATAAATGAATTTATCGACTTGTACTAACACATCTTCAATTATTCCTCTAGGCACTTTTACAGATCTATCGGTAAGTAAAAGAGATATAGAAGTTGGTTTTAACTCACCTAGATTGAGACTCTGAAAGACTGAATATGGAAGTAAATTCACACTAGCACCAAGATCAAGTAAGGCTCTTTCAATTTTATGTTCTCCAATAAAGCAAGAAATTGTAGGACAACCAGGGTCTTTATATTTCAAAGCATTATTGTTTTGAAGAATAGCACTTACTTGTTCGGCTAGAAAGGCTTTCTTTTTCACATTCAGTTTCCTCTTCACAGTGCATAGATCTTTCAAAAATTTAGCATAGGAAGGAACCTGTTTAATAGCATCCAGCAAAGGTATATTGATCCTTACCTGTTTGAAAATTTCATAAATTTCAGAATGATTAGTACTTAACCATCCTTTTACCACAAATTATAGGTATCTTATATTATTAGATACATTATTATAAAACATATGACTTTCCTTTGTTTGGTCATGGCTTGAGGAAATGGAAGTGCTGGCGGTGAATCAGTTGTGTCTTTGCAATTTTCAGATTCAACCCCTTCTTTATCCTTAGAGATTGACTCATCATCTTTCTCATAAGGTTCAAGAGAGGGTTTTTCAATAACCTTACCGCTGCGCAGAGTAGTGACTGATTTGACTTGATCCATGTGTTGGCTTCCGGAACTACTTGCATTTGCATTGTATTGCCCTTTGGGATTTTGTTGCGGTTGAGATGGAAACTTACCTTTCTCTTGGAAACTAAGAGCAGATGTTAATTTAGCAAGAGTATCTTTAAAATCTGTCATGTTTTGAACAAGTTGAGTATTAATTGTCTCTTGCTTTTCAATGAATGCATGCAATGTTTCCTCAAGATTTCTTCTAGGAGGTGGAGCATAAGGAGGTGCATATCCATGAGAATTTTGAAAATTATGGTGTGCTTGAAACGATGGTTGTGAAGTTTGTGCATTGTTGTTCTCACTCTTCCAACTGAAGTTTGGGTGATTTCTCCAACCAGGGTTGTATGTTTGGGAGTATGGGTTGTGGTTGGCCCTTTGAAAACTGTTTAAAGCATGGGCTTGTTCATGGAGACATTCCTTAAAAGAAGGCAAGGTTGGACAATCATTGGTTGAGTGTTCATTTGTTTCACAGATTTGACACACAATGTTTTCAACAGATTTTAATTGACCACTCTTTTTCAATTCTAGTGCCTCGACTTTTCTAGCTAAAGATGCAAACTTGGCTTGAAGGTCATGATCTTCCCTAAGGTTGTACATACCTCCACTAAATGTATGAGATTGAGTTTTACTTGGTGCCTCATAAGTACCCGCGGTGTCCCAATTTTGAGCATTTTCAGCTAACAAGTCTAAGTACTCTATTGCTTCATCAGGGTCTTTATCTTTAAAAGTTCCATTGCACATCAATTCAACCATTTGCCTATCTTTAGGTGTTAACCCTTCATAGAAATGTGAAACTAATCTCCATGTTTCAAAAGCATGATGAGGGCAAGTACTGAGCAAGTCTCGATACCTATCCCAACATTGGTAAAATGTTTCTCCTGGTTTTTGAGTGAAAGTGGTGATTTGTCTCTTGAAAGAGTTTGTTCTATGAGATGGGAAAAACTTCTTTAAAAATTGTTGTTGCATTTCATCCCAAGCACGAATGGATCCTGGTCTTAAATTTTGTAGCCATGTTTTAGCTTTATCTTTTAATGAAAAAGGAAAAAGCTTTAATCTGATGGTGTTCATGCTACAATTTAAGTTATTATATGTGTTGCAGACCTCTTCAAATTCCCTTAAATGCAAGTATGGATTTTCCAATTCTAAACCATGAAAAGAAGGTAAAAGTTGAATAATACCTGGTTTAAAATTAAAATGAGATGCATCAGGAGGAAAAACTATGCATGATGGTGCACTTGTTCTTATGGGATTCATGTGGTCTCTAAGTGTTCTAGCACGGTTATTCTCATTATTCTCATTATGAAGTGATTGATTATCTTCTTCGGCCATATTTTCTGAAAATGATGAGGATACCCTACAAAGTCTACCACTTGATGTACGTGACCACACTCTCATGCACGTGTAGGAATAGAACAAAAGGAAGAAGAAAACAAAAGAAGAAGAAACAAGAGAAAAGAAATAAAGTTATATACAAGAAAAGTGAAAAGAGAAAATAAAATAAATATTATAATTTATACAAAAACTTACCTCCCCGGCAACGGCGCCAAAAACTTGACACGACTAAAAGATTGATGTCTTCTCCCAAGTGCAGGAGTGTCGAAGTAATAAATAACCCGGCAAGACCGGGGTCGAACCACAGGGAGGTTAATTGTACAAATTATAAACGACAATAGTACAACAACAACAATAATAACAACAACAACAATAATAATAATAATAATAACAATAATAACAACAATGACAATAACAATAATAACTATAATAATAATAATAATAATAATAATAATAATAATAGTACAAATAATAGTAGTAGTAGTAGTAATAATAATAATAATAATAATAAAGAAAGAGAAGAAGAAGATGATGATGAGAACTTGGAGATGAAAAATTAATGTAAGGATTAAACAATAATAATAACAAATGTCAAGGTTAGAGGTTCCACTAATGGTATATCAAACAAGTATAGTATAAACTCTTATTATTGAAATGGAAACCACACACAAAGGAGGTTCCAATCAGATTATATATTGTTAACATGATTACATTAGTCATCTTATTCAATTAATGCTAATACTTGTAAATCTCGTCAAGCATTCATGATTATAACTTATGTTAACAACAAATCAAGTTCCTTTCATAGCTCAGGTGTCGGTTATGCCATACATTATGGGCTATGAAAGTGCCAAGCATTTGTTGTACCAAGTGTTATACAACATAAATCAAGATTAGTCATTTAACAAGCAAAGTATTAAAGAGTGAACAAGATAACAAATATAAAACATGTTAGTATCAAACATTAAAGTCCATATTAAGTTTACATTATACTTATTCTTACACCATTAGTGTAACCTTTTCACCTTGACATAAGTAACTTAGCTAGACATAATGAAAGAAAGGAAAATAGATAAACAAAATAAGAACATAAAAGTTAACTAAGTAAAGGAAAGGAAATAAAAGGCATAAACTTAATATTAATGAAAGCAAAGCATAAACATTACAAAAAATACAAAGAGAGAAAGGAAGAGCATGATCTTGATCTGAAAACCAAGATGTCTAAATGCATGGAAGAGAGAAAGGAAGAGCATGATCTTGATCTGGAAACCAAGATGCCTAAATGCATGGTAAATGCCTCCTTTTATAGGCCAAAATTGGGAACTATTGATTTGATGACTAATTGATAAGTGGGTGGCCAACTTTTGACTTGGTGACAATCCTTATCTTCTCTTGTCTGCCCAAAACGTCATTGATAACGTCAAAACTGGAGCCAGTTGCAAACATGAAAGTTGTAGGCAATTGTCTCAGCTTTCTTGTGTAAACAATTCAGCTCATTTGGACTTCTAGAACTCCAGATATGGCCAAAATACCAAACAGTGCTCGGGCTGGAAGACAGATTCGGGCTTCTTTGTTGTTGCTACAATTTGGACTTCATAATGACCTTTTTAGATCTTGGGCTCCATATGAAAGTTGTAGGCCTATGTCTTACCTTTCCATCCATATAAATTGGACCTAAATCGGAGATATATAGCTCTATATATGACCCAATTACCAAACAGTGTTCCGGTTTGGATTGCACCGACATCTCTTTTCTAAAGATCTGTAGCTCCAGATATGACCCAATTACCGAACAGTGTTCCGGTTTGGATTGCACCGACATCTCTTCTCTAAGTTTGACCATCTCTTTATCCATGCAATTTAAGTTCTTCAAGTCATCAATCAATCCTTTCATTTATGTGATAGGCCTGCATTAAAAATAGACATTTACCATAAATTATAGGTATCTTATATTATTAGATACATTCTTATAAAACATATTTTAGTTAAGGAGTTATTGATACTTCAAGTGCAAAATGATGATATAAAACCATGATAAAAATGCACTTTTAAGTACTAATCATTACCCTTAGAGGTTGACTCATCATCTTTCTCATAAGATTCAAGAATTGGTTTTTGAATAACCTTTCCGCTACAAAAAGTGATGACTGATTTGACTTGACCCATGTGTTGACTTCCATAACTACTTGCATTTGCATTGTATTGCCCTTTGGGATTTTGTTGTGTTTGAGATGGAAACTTACCTTTCTCTTGGAAACTGAGAGCAGATGTTAATTTAGCAGGAGTATCTTTAAAATCTGTCATGTTTTGAGCAAGTTGGGTGTTGATTGTCTCTCGCTTTTCAATGAATGCATACAAAGTTTCCTCAAAATTACTTCTAAGAGGTGGAGCATAAGAACGTGCATATCCATGATAATTTTGGAAATTATGGTGTGCTTGAAACGGTGGTTGTGAAGTTTGTGCATTGTTGTTCTCACTCTTCCAACTGAAATTTGGGTGATTCCTCCAACCAGGGTTGTATGTTTAGGAGTATGAGTTGTGGTTGGCCCTTTGAAAACTGTTTAAAGCATGGGCTTGTTCATGGAGACATTCTTTAAAAGAAGGCAAGGTTGGACAATCGTTGGTTGAGTGTTCATTTGTTTCACAGATTTGACACACAATGTTTTCAACAGATTTTAATTGACCACTCTTTTTCAATTCTAGTGCCTCGACTTTTCTAGCTAAAGATGCAAACTTGGCTTGAAGGTCATGATCTTCCCTAAGGTTGTACATACCTCCACTAGATGTATGAGGTTGAGTTTTACTCGGTGCCTCACAAGTACCCGCGGTGTCCCAATATTGAGCATTTTCAGCTAACAAGTCTAAGTACTCCATTGCTTCATCAGGGTCTTTATCTTCAAAAGTTCCATTGCACATCAATTCAACCATTTGCCTATTTTTAGGTGTTAACCCTTCATAGAAATGTGAAACCAATCTCCATGTTTCAAAACCATGATGAGGGCAAGTACTAAGCAAGTCTCGATACCTATCCCAACATTGGTAAAATGTTTCTCCTGGTTTTTGAGTGAAAGTGGTGATTTGTCTCTTGAAAGAGTTTGTTCTATGAGATGGGAAAAACTTCTTTAAAAATTGTTGTTGCATTTCATCCCAAGCACGAATGGATCCTGGTCTTAAATTTTGTAGCCATGTTTTAGCTTTATCTTTTAATGAAAAAGGAAAAAGCTTTAATCTGATGGTGTTCATGCTACAATTTAAATTATTATATGTTTTGCAGACCTCCTCAAATTCCCTTAAATGCAAGTATGGATTTTCCAATTCTAAACCATGAAAAGAAGGTAAAAGTTGAATAGTACCTGGTTTAAAATTAAAATGAGATGCATCAGGAGGAAAAACTATGCATGATGGTGCACTTGTTCTTGTGGGATTCATGTGGTCTCTAAGTGTTCTAGTACGGTTATTCTCATTATTCTCATTTTGAAGTGATTGATTATTTTCTTCGGCCATATTTTCTGAAAATGATGAGGATACCCTACAAAGTCTACCACTTGATGTACGTGACCACACTCTCATGCACGTGTAGGAATAAAATAAAAAAA
>NW_011504017.1:3982-7509 GCF_000495115.2 Populus euphratica | reverse complement strand
ACATATTATAATCATAATTTTTAACCAGTTTGATATTAAAAAATAAAATAAAAAATATAATTTCAGAGAAAATCATAAAAAAACCATATAGAGAAACACTATAGTAATCAATAATGTTTTAAAAAAAAAATTACAAAACTATATTCTCATCAGCTCAATATTAAAAAAATTAAGAAATATAATTTTAAAAAATAAAAAAACTATGTAGAAAAACACCGCAGCAATTCACAGTATTTTATTTATAAAATTTTAACCATGTCAATTTTTAAAAGTAAAATCAATAAAAAAAATTTAAAAAAATGAAAAAATTAAAAAAATAGAAATTAAAAAAAAGGTAATTTTGGAAAAAAACAAGAAAAGGAAAAAAATTAAAAAAATACAAAAAGAAGAAGAATGTATTATAAATTACTATTATAATTTATCGTGCATTGTACGCGGGGAATAATAATTCCCCCATCATTTAAAGTATTGTATAATAATTATTATAATATAATATATTAATAATGTATATTAATATTGAGGAAAGTCTAAAAGGCACGGAGAAAACTAGACTACTTTCCCACGTCTAAAATGTTATAATAATAATAATAATAATAATAATTGTCTGGTTGCTTCCTTCAAACAATGACTAACGTACTCTATTAAAAATATCATCCGAACCCGAGCCACAAGTTATGCTACAGTTTCCACCTACAGATAAAATTAGCCTTTAAATTCACGTGATAAAAGATTGATGTCTTTTAGTATCGAGTGTAATTTCACCTCCATTGTTTCCAAAACTTGCAAAGCATTTCTTCCTTATCATTAATAGTTTACCTGAGAGAAAATATGGCTGAGGAGATTTGGAAGAGGGTTGGTTCACGTGCTGCTCGTGCAGCTCAGAGGATCAATATTGCGTGGGGATTTAAGGGAGAGCTGGAAAAGCTGAAGTTGAAATATAGCACTATTCAGGCAGTGCTACAAGATGCAGAAAAAAGACAAGTTACGGATGCAGACTCGAGGGTTTGGTTGGATAAGCTTCGAGACATAGCTTACCAAGCTGAAGATGTGCTGGATGAGCTTGATTATGAGATTATTCAACGGAAGCTGGAGACTCAAAACAGTATGAAAGGGAAGGTATGTAGCTTCTTCTCTCTCTCCAACCCAATGGCAATTTGTCTGAGGTTGGCCGCAGAACTTCAAAAGATCAACGAGTCCCTCGATGAGCTTCAAGAAACAGCAACTTCGTATGGGCTTAGAGTTCTATCTGCAGATACAACCCCTCAACTGACAGACTCTTTCTTATGCAGCTCAGAAGATGTCAAAGGAAGGGGGGATGATGTCTCTAAAATTATTAACTTGTTGATTAGTTCTTGCAGCCAACAAGTTCTTTCTGTCATTCCTATAGTGGGAATGGCCGGGCTCGGAAAGACTACTGTAGCAAAAATGGTGCACCGAGAAGTTATAGATAGAAAACTTTTTGATGTAACATTTTGGATTTGTGTTTCTGATAGTTTTGACGATAAAAGGATTTTACGAGAAATGCTTCTAACTCTTGATGAAAACACTTCTGGGATAACTGAAATGGATGCAATAATGACACATCTTCGAGAAGAGTTAGAGACTAAAACATTTCTTCTCGTACTTGATGATGTGTGGAACGAAGAACATGGGGAGTGGGAGATTTTAAGGGATTGTCTATTAAAAATTAGTGGTAATAATAGGAATGTTGTTGTTGTTAATACTCGTAGTAGACTAACAGCATCAATAATGGAGAGTCAGTCGACTGCATGTAGTCATGAGCTGAAACAACTATCAAATAATGAATATTGGTCAATTATTAGTGAAATAGTGTCCAGAAATGGAGAGTCTATTCCTTCAGAATTGGAGGCTATCGGAATAGATATTGCAAAAAAGTGTGGGGGAGTGCCATTAGCTGCTAGATTTTTTGGGACGATTTTGCTTTATGAAAAGGACAAGGATAAATGGAGTTCAATAAGAGACAGTGATGCTGTTGAGATGTCAAGACACTATGATCGAGTTTTTACAAATATTGAAATTAAGTTTCGATCATTTGCCTTCTGCTTCTCTGCAACGCTGTTTTTCTTATTGTTCTATTTTTCCTAAAGATTTTGAGATTGAAAAGGAGAAACTGATTCAGCTTTGGATGGCTGAAGGGTTGCTCGAGTCATCAGTTCGTGGGGAGATGGAAGATATAGGTGATAGAAAAAACCTTAAGATTCAGCGACTGCCGATCACTGATAAAGCTTCCCAACAAAATGGAATATTTGGTAAGCTTGAGACATGTTGACTTTAGTCATACGCCAGCTGATGTTGGATGCTTAACTGGTCTTCGATCACTGCCATTTTTTGAAGTGGGGCAGGATAAGGGCCACAAAATTGAAGAACTGGGATGCTTGAAGGAACTAAGAGGGAAGTTGAGAATAGTCAATCTGGAGCATGTAAGAGACAAAGAAGAAGCCAAGGGAGCAAACCTGTCTGGAAAAGGAAATATGAACACATTGGTATTGGTATGGAGTTCAGAAAGAGAAAGCAGCAGTTCCAGCATCAATTACAAGGATGTGTTGGAAGGCCTCCAGCCTCACCCAGACACACGAAGCTTAGAGATTGAGAATTATCAGGGAGATGAATTCCCACAATGGATTATGATGCCAACACTCAATAATTTGGTGGTGCTGAAATTGAAAGGCTGTAAAAAACTTCCTCCAGCAGTACATCTTTCTCATCTTGAAATTCTTGAGATAGAAGGAATGGATGGTGTGAAAATAATAGGTCAGGAGTTTTATAGCAGTGGTGGAAGTGGAACGAATCCAATATTCCCGATATTAAAAAGATTGTCTGTAATGGGCATGCGTAGTCTAGTGGAATGGATGATACCTGCAGCTATAGCTGGTGGAGTACAAGTAGTATTTCCTTGCCTCGAAGAGTTGTACATTGAACGATGTCCAAAGTTGGAAAGCATCCCATCCATGAGCCATCTTTCATCAAAACTTGTAAGATTGACAATCAGAGACTGTAATGCATTGAGTCATATAACTGGTGAATTTCATGCCTCTGCGACATCTCTAAAATATTTAACCATAATGCGTTGTTCCAATCTGGCATCCATTCCAAGCCTTCAAAGCTGCATAGCTCTGGAGGCGTTGTCTATTTCTACATGCTACAATCTGGTATCTTCTATTATTCTAGAATCGTGTTCTCTTGTAAGTGTATTCATTGGTTGGTGTGGAAAAGCAAGTGTTCGAATTAGTTGGCCACTATCCTACGCAAATATGAAGGAATTGAACATCGAGATCTGCGGGAAGTTTTTCTTTGATGATTTACATGGAGGAAAAGTGTGGCCTTCTCGTTTTCAATCACTAGTCATTAGATGTTGTGATCAATTCAAGTCTGTTCCTGATGGTTTAAAAAGAAGACTGCATTCTCTTGTTCGATTAGATATCAGCTGGTGTCGAAATTTAAGTCATATTCTGGAAGATTTCTTTCGCGGCCTCAACCAATTGAAGGGATTGAAAATTGGTGGTGTC
>NW_011504017.1:0-2443 GCF_000495115.2 Populus euphratica | reverse complement strand
TAACTCTAGCAACTCAGAGATTCAGTGTGATGAAGGATTTGCTGCTGTTATTTGAAACAACTTCTGCTTTGAATGCTCACTAAGCTGGGTTTTTTTACACAAGAAGCAGAAGAATAGGACGCACATTGCTTCATTTGACCAGCTCAGTTTCAAGCGAGTTACAAAGACTCTTCTCTGCTCAACTGACCAGGATGCTATTAGGCCTCTGAATAAGCATTTGGTTTTTTGCATATTTCTATGAAAATCCACACTCCATGATATTGTATGTAATTATATTTTCAAGAGAAAAATACTTTCGTGTTCAGTCAACCAAACAAGAGTGGTTCATTTCACTAGCAATCGCAAAAGCATAATAGAATTTTTCTCAGAGGTGCCCATGTTTCTCCTGATTCTAGGTCCTGGAAGGAATAGCAATCGTCAATCTATCAAGAAAACTGTCAGCACACCTTCCTTCAACTTGTGCTTCTCTTTGGAACTTTAAGGAAACATCTCAGCCCCACATTCCATAAGGGTTTAATCATCTTCAGGTATTTGGCAGGTGTCATGGGTTTGGAGATATGGATCATTCTTCTCTGTGAATTTCATTGCTAAAATTAGTCTCGGTCATTCCTTTCAACCACAGAATAGTACAGAAGGTGCAGGTAGAGCAACTGATGGCAGACGGTCTTTGGTTTGAGGCAAGCATATAACCAGAAATTGACAATGTCTTAAAATCCTTTCCAACTTCATTTTACACCCCAGTTTAATAAATCTTTGTCAATCCTTCCAAGTATCTGGATTATGAACCACATCCAGTGAGCTTGTCTTGAATATGAAGTTTGGATGGGGAAATGGGTTGTTGAGCTGTCTTAGGAGTTGGGCTCTGTTAGGATCTTTGTTTTGCAAGATGGCTTAACTGGTAAGATGAAGTGATGTGTCGACTGTTTTCCTTCTCTTTGGCAGGGATGAAAATCTGCAAACTGACCATTACTTAAACGTTCCTCGATGGATGACCAAGGAATCGATGGATTCCAAATCCACCACTTCTGATCTTAGAAAGGTATATTTTCTTTGCTACATGTTTTTAAGATTTTATCTAAGCACTGAAGAGTAGAAGTATTATGCGTGTGTCTTCGTGATATACAGAAGGGAGGATTTTCAGATGGTAGGTGAAGATGCAGTGCAGTCTCTGTAGCAAAGATAAGGTCTCTGGATTCTTTCCATCTATTTCAATAGAAAACTGTCCATCCTTCTCGCAGTAGAGATTGTAAAAAGAGAAAATGGTGTATATATATTTTTACATTTACTTCATGTCTAGTATAGTATAGTATATATTAATGTCTTTTCATTGATCTTATTGCAGCAATGTAAAATGTCTTCTTGTAGTACTTCAAATACTGATACTTCATCAGCCCAATCATCTCGTCCCATCAGCATTTTATTCAAATTTTGCTTGGACATGGAAAAGCTCAATATGTTCATTGTACCAAATTAAAGGTGTTGACAAGGATGCATCTATACGTGTTACATTGGTTTCCAATGTGCTTTTACATCTAACATGACTATAATATTATGAAATCTTGAACTTTTTAATAATAATTAAATTGTTTGTGATGAAACATCTATTAAAATAATAGGATTTGAAATTGTAATTAGTTAATTGTTTTGTCCCCTCGACTTCTAGTGTGCTTAGTTACCTTTGTTAAATTGTGCTGAAGTGTTGGTCAATTAATTTCTTTTGTTAGCATGTTGTTTTTTTATCTTTTATTTTGTTAAACTTTTTAGCAAAGTGGATTGATGAAAACAATTTGCTGATTTATAGTGTGTACTTGTGTTATTATTATTATTTTTCTAGATTAATCCGAGTTAATCTAGATGATAATATAATTAGCTAGCCAGGTGAATTTTCAAATGGATTTAATAATTATGATACTAATTCCCTCCTCCCCTCTCCCAAAATGAATGAAATGGTGGCATTCATAGCGATGGCTCAAAGCTCGCTCAAAATTCTCTCTCAACACTATTGTTCTTCTTCAGAAGATTTTCTGCTAAAGTCTTTGTCAAAGGTAGTTTCCTCTCTTCTCACAAAATTTTAGCTAAAGAAAGTTCTTGTTGGCAAGAATACAAATTTTGTAACACCCGCCACATATTTAGCATCCATTTCTTGATACTATCAAGTCCAGTCAATTTATTAAAGAAGGCCCAAAAACTTTAACCCACATTTGTGATTAATTTTGTGGGAAAAAATAGTTTTGTTTTTCTAAATTTAAAAATATATCCAGCCTTGTTTTCTGCTTTCCATTTGTCATATAAAGAAGAAAGATTTGGAATTTCTTGCTTCTACTCCATGTCTGCTGGGTCTGCACAACCCAGTTTTCTTACAGGTCTGATCTCATTACTGTCCCGTCCCACATGTCTTGGGGATTTGCCGGGTTAATACACTTCTTGCTTAGCCTGGCTTGCA
>NW_011504027.1:6957-7478 GCF_000495115.2 Populus euphratica | reverse complement strand
AGCCCCATAAACTGTACAGTTTGAAATGCATGGAGAATGGCTTGTTGTAAAACGGAACAAGAAGGTGGATGGAAATGGATTTAAAGGAACAAAATTAAAGGGTAATGGTGTCATTCCAAAGCGTAATAATTTCGACACGCTAACTGAAGAAAAGGAACCCCTGCCGAACATTAGTGATCATATTTGAGAATGGGCTGGATATTGATTCTAAGAGTTTGGGCCCAATGGGAAGGGAGGAGTTGAAGTCATCAAGCTTTAATAAGCCGTATGATGGCCCATTTTCCAATGCAGGTGACTCGGATTATGTAGTAATGTCATTAATTATAAAACCTAGAATTGAAAAGAATAGCAATGTCCCAAGATTATGTAGTAATTAATTCAATAAAAAAATATGTGACTAGAAAAAAAATTATATATTTTATTACTTTCTAATGAGTGTAAAATTTTAGGGAAATATTATAAGAATATTACCTATAATAGACGACCAGTAATATATATATATATATATATATAGGGCATAC
>NW_011504027.1:3346-5241 GCF_000495115.2 Populus euphratica | reverse complement strand
ATATATATATATATATATATATATATATATATATTAAAATGATAAATTGGAGAATGAAATATAAGGACACAATAATCTAATATATAGCAGATAAATGATGTGAAAAATCTAGTCGAAGTTAACGGGGTTGGCTCATAAAGTCAAGTAGGTCCAAACATTAAATTACTAATACTTTTAAAAAGTAGAGGATACCTTTCTAAGACCCGGACAAATTTGGCAGGATGAGATTTGACTATGAAGTCACGAGAGACATTTTAAAGATCAACTTCAATTGTTTTCGATAGCCATTTAAATAAATATAATTTAGAGGTTGTGTAGTCCATCGCTTTTATCATAAAACAAAGTTTATATTGGGTTTTCTCCCACTTTAAAGCCTCATAAATATCTCAATGGATTTAAAAAAAATATATATATTTTCAAGCCATTTTATCATTAATATTAATAAATTAATCATGCAAAGAGGATTTTCATGAAGATGGTTATGATTTATGATTAAGTTTTTTCCTTTTATCATAAATGAATTATTGAATCATGGTTTTTATTTTTTTAAAATTGAAATTAACTTTATGATAAGTTTATATATATAAATATATATTCATCACTAATGATGAAAACATTTTTTGTATATTTATTTTAACTCCCTTTAGGTTATATTTTATTCAAAAAACATGTTACTAAAAAAACCTATTTTGTCAAAAAAAATTACATAACTTTGAAAATAAAATCACCCGACAATTTTTTTGTTGATAATTTAAGTAGTTGTCTTTCGTACACATAACTACTTTAATTGCAAAATAATTAAATAAAAATAGATTCTTGAGACTACCCCACAAGAAACATGAACCTGGTTGATCATAACATTTTTTTTTATTTTTTTATTCTCAGTTCTTCGAATTACAGACGAAGGTTTTCTAATTATAAAACCAGCTAGAAGCTTTAGGAGAAGTGGATTGGGGCTTCTTTTTTTTTTTTTTTTTGTTAGAATTATTATTGTTGCCAAGCTGCCCATATACCGTGTCCTACCCACCAAAAAACACGCGAAACGAGAGACAGATTTTTCTTCCACTAGAAGACAAAAATGAGGGTGACACATGCGTCGACATCTTATTATATATATTTCACGTGATTTAATTTAATTTTATTTGCTTCCTTTTTCCATTTTCTTTTTCTTTTTTGAGGTAAGGGCATTGGCTACGTTTTCTTGCAATTGTAATTCTTGAAATCACTGGAAAACTTCATTGACGGAATACACTAATTTTCTATTGTTAAAAAAATATAATTATAATTTTTTTTTCAGTTAATTGATGTATTTACTCTTACATTTTGGAAGTATTCTTCCAAACGCCATTTATATATTCATATTTTCTCATGTGTCTATCTTCCTTTTTTAAAATAAAAATAAAAATATTCTTATAAATTATAATAACCACGTAAAGAAAATATAAATTGAGTTTAGTGTAGATATTGGAATTTCAACTCTCAACTGTGACTCCCAAAAGGTCAATGGCTCCACTTTGACGACGCAAGTGAGATTAGTCCAAATTTAATTTTTTTTAAATAATATATTTATATATTTTTAGATTTTGATATATTGATGTAAAAAATAAATCCTTAAAAATAAAAATATATATTATTTTAATATAATTCTAAATAAAACATATTTTAAAAAAATAATTATTATAATGCACTCAAACTCCCTTTAAATTTTACAATACAAATCCTCAGCTATTTTTATTTTATTGATTTATAGATGATGGTAGGTTCTCTCTCAACCGTCCTACAAGGTGGAATTATCAATCCCAGTTGGAATATAAAATAATTTAAGGATAATATCAGAAAATTGTTTAATATATTCTTTCATATATATATATATATATATATATATATATAAATCA
>NW_011504027.1:0-3213 GCF_000495115.2 Populus euphratica | reverse complement strand
GCAAGAAAACGGTAATTTTAGTGAGAAAATAAGAAAAAAATTGCTAATTAACCTGCTACGCTCGTTATAGAAATAAATAGGGCAAGATGGGCATACATTAATGTGGCCTCGGTATCTAAAATGTAGCTGGGAGATGACAAACAATTTAAAGAACCAATAAACATAAAGCTCGAACAAAGAACATATACCAAACCCTTAGCTTGGAGAAAGTTCTCAAGGCTTTAATAGAATATCTGCTTTATCCTCAATTTAATAATTTACAACGATAAAAATCCATCAATAATTTAATAATATACCAACGAATTTGCAGCCTCTCGAGTCCCTGTTTCACTGTGAAGTTTATAAATAAATTTTTATATTTTTAAAAAATATATCATGTTTGTTTTATTAAGCCATGACCTTATATATATATATATCTTCTTTGTTTTACATGTGTATAGATTATGATTTTAGATATAGTTACCCAATGAAGCTATATAAGTTGTTTTCCAAATAATTTACAAATATTTTTCAAGATTATATATTCTTTAAGAGAGTTAAGAAAGGTTGTTTTGAACAACACTATACTTGATATCTTTTCTTTAAATATACAAAAAAACACATATTTTATTTTCTTGATCTCCCGCTTATCACTTGACCAAACAAACTCAAACACTCACTTAAACATTGAAGTATATTTTATTCCTCAAGGGACTTGTTTTGCAAGATTAATACAAACTTGAAACTCATCAACCAGAAAAATATATTTTTATATGAAGTTTTTCCATGACTTTATTAATAATATTATCTATAGGGAATTGAACAAAAAACATGTTTATTCATAATCATATTTTATAAAAATCTTATATGACGAACAAGACTTCAATATATAGGAGAGTAATTAATCTCCCTCCATGAAATTCAGCTCCCCTAGGCATATTTCTTCTAACAATTGCAATTACTCAATAATAATGTTCTAGCTATACAGAAGTAACTTCATTATTTTTAGCATAACTAACATCAAAGTTAACCTATAATGTTAAGTGTATAAAAACAATTTTAATTTAAAAAAGAAACAATATAAAATAACATGGTAAACAGATATTATACTTTAACTCTTTAAATAAATCAGTAGTCCTAAATGAATCAATAGTCCTAAATATAGCTATCTAAATCAATTTTCTTGTGAGTCTTGGTCTTTTTGTTTACATACTTCCCATCATTCAAGGCATGACTTGTATGAGACTACTCCAACTCTATCTCCTCCTGCATGCCATCCCCACTAAATAGTAGATTCCTCACTTTGTCACAAAGTGTTATACACTTATCTTAATAAGGATTGTATCATTGTTAAAATCAACTTAGACTACTGAAATAGCATTATAAACCTTATAAGCACATATAAAATGCTAAAAGCATCATGAAGTTAATGACACAATGCACAATATTTTTCTTATTACTTTCAATAGATCTATTAGGACATGGTATCATAGCCTTGAAACTAGCTTTATCGTAGATTTTTAAGATCTCTGTATAAAGCTCATTTTTCATTTAAACACTAGCATTTCTTATAAAAAAAGTACCATAGAGCTCTTTTCCATCACACAATGAGATGATAAAAACACAAGGATATATTTCTATAGATTCAATGAGGAAATGCTAAGCATGGAAGATTTGTTTAAATCCATCACCATTGAAGCTTTGATTAATGGAGTGTACAATTATTCCTTATGGAAAAGGTTATACACTCTTTGTTATAAGAATATCCTTAACATGAAATATTTGATGAAAAAAATATTAGGATGGAAAAAGTTAACATGGCCAAACAAGGTCATTCATGCTTTTAAATATAAGAAAAGTCCCTACCAAGCTATTAATCTCCAACTAAAACATCTAAAAGAAGAAATAATGAACTCACTCATAATCATTTGCCTTCTCTAAACTCATGATCATACCTATTATAAAGACACATATCAATGTGTTGGGAAAAGACTTCATGTAATACCCATATCTAATGAAAAATGATTTAAACATGAGGAATGTTAATAAATTTTGTTTTTTTTCACCATTATCATAGACATGATACATAAAAGTGTTAGGCACTCATAAAAATAATAAAAATATTGATCTCCAAATGATACTTTCAAGAATTTTTGAAAGAGAAGATGCAACATGAACAAACATGAAACAATCCTTATGATATATTACCTCCAATAAGATAAATATCAGAAATTGTATCTCCATCATTTTTTGATTTTTTAACACATACACTCTATTTTTGCAAAGATGAAGGGCTTTTATGAAGCTTTCATGGAAAAGTCTCTATTAATCTCTATCATGTCATTAGATTCCTATAACCAAATCATCTTCAGGTCCTATGATCATTTATCTTTAAAAGATAATAGATTTTTCTCTATTAAATATAAAAAAAACCTTTAATGAATTTACAAAAAATAACAAATATTTTTAGATATATAATACTTTTATGCAAACATGAGATAGGTAAACTTTTATATCATAATTATTTTCTACTATTTTTAATTCGTTAAATCAAACATATATATTTATAAAAATTAAAAGGAAAATGATAAAATATAAAAAAAAAAGTATAATGAAGCTCGGCTGGGTAACCTAACCGAGCTACATCTCAATCTTGGTTGGGTCATAGCCCAACCGAGTGATATTTCTCTCTATTAATTTACACATATTTAAGCTATACAAGTATCGTATGTTAATTATCATGAAAAAAATCAGTCACCTTTTAGAGTGAGAGTGAGGTACATAATATATTTTTTGTGTATTTTTCAAAATAGTATATCATTAGGTGTTGCGAGAGAAACAAGAAAAAGAGATTGATATGAAAAACTATATTTAGCATCTAAAAAAAATCATATTTTATTCTTTGGATTTTTTGCATGGGTATTACTTGATTAAACAAATTTAAAAACTCATTTAATTATCCAATTGCACCTTATTCCACAAGAAATTTGTTTCGCAGGATCAACGAATTAGTCATCATGTAAGAGAACCATGTTCGCCATCTTTTTCTACGGATTAAATGTAAAGATCTTGCAAGCTCAGTCACATGGATACAACCTCACTTCTTCGAATCATGACTGTTCTCCAACATTCTTGCTTTGGGAGGTCGATAGTCTAACAACGATTGAAAGGTTCCATATGCTGTCTGTGTATATCTTCATATGTTAGATGCCCAAGTCTACTCTCATGATATAT
>NW_011504107.1:0-7171 GCF_000495115.2 Populus euphratica | reverse complement strand
AGGTTGTACATACTTCTGCTAGATGTATGAGGTTGAGTTTTACTTAGTGCCTCATAAGTACCCGCGGTGTCCTAATTTTGAGCATTTTCAGCTAACAAGTCTAAGTACTCCATTGCTTCATCAGGTTCTTTATCTTCAAAAGTTTCATTGCATATCAATTTAACCATTTGCCTATCTCTAGGTGTTAACCCTTCATAAAAATGTGAAATCAATCTCCATGTTTCAAAACCATGATGAGGGCAAGTAGTAAGCAAGTCTCGATACCTATCCCAACATTGGAAAAATGTTTCTCCTGGTTTTTGAGTGAAAGTGGTGATTTGCCTTTTGAAAGAGTTTGTTTTGTGAGATGGGAAAAACTTCTTTAAAAACTGTTGTTGCATTTCATCCCAAGCACGAATGGATCCTAGTTTCAAATTTTGTAGCCATGTTTTAGCTTTATCTTTTAATGAAAAAGGAAAAAGCTTTAATCTAATGTTGTTCATGCTACAATTTGAATCATTATATGTGTTACAAACCTCCTCAAATTCTTTTAAATGCAAGTATGGATTTTCTAATTCTAAGCCATGAAAAGAAGGTAAAAGTTGAATAATGCCTGACTTGAAATTAAAATGAGATGCACTAGGAGGAAAAACTATGCATGATGGTGCACTTGTTCTTGTGAGATTCATGTGGTCTCTAAGTGTTCTAGCACGGTTATTCTCATTATGAAGTGATTGATTATCTTCTTCGTCTATATTTTCTAAAAATGATGAGGATACCCTACAAAGTCTACCATATAATGTACGTGACCATGCTCTCATGCACATGTAGGAATAGAATAAAAGAAAAAAGAAAACAAAAGAAGAAGAAAGAAGAGACGAGAAACAAAGTTATATACAAGAAAAGTGAAAAGAGAAAATAAAATAAATGCTATAATTTATACAATAACTTACCTCCCCGGCAACGACGCCAAAAACTTGACACGACTAAAAGATTGATCCCTTCTCCTAAGTGCAGGAGTGTCGAAGTAATAAATAACTTGGCAAGACCGGGGTCGAACCACAAGGAGGTTAATTATACAAATTATAAATAACAATAATACAATAGCAATAATAATAACAACAATAGTAATAGTAATAATAATAATAATAAAGAAGGAGAAAAAGAAGAAGATGAAGAGAACTTTGAGATGGAATATTAATGTAAGGATTAAACAATGATAATAACAAATGTCAAGGTTAGAGGATCCATTAATGGTATGTCAAACAAGTATATTATAAACTCTTATTATTCAATTGGAAACCACACACAAAGGAGGTTTCAATCTTATTATAGATTGTTAACATGATTACATTAGTCATCTTATTCAATTAATGCTAATACTTATAAATCTCGTCAATGATTCATGATTATAACTTATGTTAACAAAAAATCAAGTTCCTTTCATAGCTCAGGTGTTGGTTATACCATACAGTATGGGCTATGAAAGTGTCATGCATTTGTTGTACCAAGTGTTATACAACATAAATCTAGATTCATCATTTAACAAGCAAAGTATTAAAGAGTGAACAAGATAACAAATACAAAACCAAGCAAAGTATTAAAGAGTGAACAAGATAACAATTATAAAACATGTTAGTATCAAACATTAAAGTCCATATTAAGTTTACATTATACTTATTCTTACACCATTAGTGTAACCTTTTCACCTTGACATGATAAACTTAGCTAGACATAACGAAAGAAAGAAAAATAAATAAACAAAATAAGAACATGAATAAGATAAAAGTTAACTAAGTAAATGAAAGGAAATGAAAGGCATAAACTTGATATTAATGAAAGCAAAGCATAAACATTACAAAAAATACAAAGAGAGAAAGAAAGAGCATGATCTTGATCTGGAAACCAAGATGCTTAAATGCATGGCAAATGCCTCCCTTTATAGGCCAAAATTGGGAACTATTGGTTTGACGACTAATTGATGAGTGGGTGACCAACTCTTGACTTGGTGACAATCCTTATCTTCTCTTGTTTTCCCAAAAGGTCATTTAATAACATCAAAATTGGAGCCACTTAGAAACATGAAAGTTGTAGCAAATTATCTCAGCTTTCTTATGTAAAACATTCAGCTCCTTCGAACTTCTAGAACTTCAGATATGGGCTAAACACTGAATAGTGCTCGGGTTGGAAGACATATTCGGACTTCTTTGTTGTTGCTACAATTTCAACTTGAAAATGGCATTTTTAGATTTTGGGCTCCATATAAAAGTTGTAGGCCTATGTCTTACCTTTCTATCCATATAAAGTAGACCTAAATCTGAGATATACAAATCCATATATGACCTAATTACTGAACATTGTTCCGGTTTGGATTGAACCAACATCTTTTTTCTAAGTTTGGCCATCTCTTTATCCTTTCAATTTCAGTTCTTAAATTCATCAATCAATCCTTTCATTTATGTGATAGGCCTGCATTTAAACTGAACATTTACTATAAATTAAAGGTATCTTATATTATTAGATACATTATTATAAAACATGTTTTAGTTAAGGAGTTATTGATACTTCAAGTGCAACATAATGATATAAAACCTTGATAAAAATGCACTTTTCAGTAGTAATCACCTATAACTTTCATTTAGAGCCAAAGACTTGAAAAGGCCATTTTCAAGTCCAAAGTGTATTAACAACAAAGAAGTCTGAATTTGTCTTCCAGCCCGAGCATTGTTGAGTGTTTGACCCATATCTGGAGTTCTAGAAGTCTAAATAACCTAAATTGTTTACACAAGAAAGCTGAGATAATTTCTTACAACTTTCATGTTTTCAAGTGGCTCTAATTTTGATGTTCTCAATGATGCTTTGGGTAGAGAAGAGAAGATAAAGATTGTCACCAAGTCAAGAATTGGTCACCCACTCATCAATTAGTCATCAAATCAATAGTTTCCAATTTTGGCCTATAAAAGGAGGCATTTGCCATGCATTTAGGCACCTTGGTTTCCAGATCAAGATCATGCTCTTCCTTTCTCTCTTTGTACTTTTGGTAATGTTTATGCTTTGCTTTCATTAATATTAAGTTTATGCCTTTCATTTCCTTTCCTTTACTTAGTTAGCTTTTATGTTCTTATTTTGTTTTTCTATTTTGCTTTCTTTCATTATGTCTAGCTAAGTTAATTATGTCAAGGTGAAAAGGTTACATTAATGGTGTGAGAATAAGTATAATGTAAACTTAATATGGACTTTAATGTTTGATACTAACATGTTTTATATTTGTTATCTTGTTCACTCTTTAATACTTTGCTTGTTAAATGACTAATCTTGATTTATGTTGTATAACACTTGGTACAACAAATGCTTGGCACTTTCATAGCCCATAATGTATGGTATAACCGACACCTGAGCTATGAAAGAAACTTGATTTGTTGTTAACATAAGTTATAATCATGAATGCTTGACGAGATTTACAAGTATTAGCATTAATTGAATAAGATGACTAATGTAATCATGTTAACAATATATAATCTGATTGGAACCTCCTTTGTGTGTGGTTTCCAATTCAATAATAAGAGTTTATACTATACTTGTTTGATATACCATTAGTGGAACCTCTAACCTAACATTAATCGAATAAGATGACTAATATAATCATGTTAACAATCTATAATCTGATTGGAACCTCCTTTGTGTGTGGTTTCCAATTGAATAATAAGAGTTTATACTATACTTGTTTGACATACCATTAGTGGATCCTCTAACCTTGACGTTTGTTATTATCATTCTTTAATTGTTATATTAATATTCCATCTCAAAGTTCTCATCTTCTTCTTCTTCTTCTTCTTCTTCTTTTTCTTTATTATTATTATTGTTGTTGTTATTATTATTATTATTGTTGTTGTTGTTATTACTATTATTGTTGTTGTTGTTGTTATTGTTGTTGTTGTATTATTATTATTTATAGTTTGTACAATTAACCTCCCGTGGTTCAACCCTGGTCTTGTCGGGTTATTTATTACTTCGACACTCCTACTCTTGGGAGAAGACATCAATCTTTTAGTCGTGTTAGTTGCACAATGGATTATTACATTATTTATATTCTTTTGTTAAAGGTAACAACTGAGGGAAAGGGATAATATATAATTTGAAAAAAAAACAAAAAAAGGAGCAAAAAAATTAATGATAATAAAAATATAGATAAGTTTTGTTTCGTAGTCTCCCTAACCTAAGCAATTAAGCCTGAATGAGTGTTTTAACACCTAATACCCTAAAGTCAACTGACTTGGGAGCTATTGGCCCAACGCTTGTTACATGGGTTGAGGAGAAAAGCTTAAAGAAATAAAACATTGTATTATCTACGTATCAGTATCGGCAACTCGAGTTACTAAGCTCGCAGAGGTGTCTCAATACCTAATGCCCTAAGACCAACTGGTTTGGGAGTTACTAGCTGAAAGCTCGTTACATGGGTTAAAGATGCATTGTGTTTTAAGTTACATGTATATATATTAAAAAAACAAAAAAAATCTCAACCCAAGGAAGTTAACTTAAACATTAGAACAAAAATTTTGTACTTAAAAGTAATAAGCTAGTTGGGGGATGTGATTTGTACTTAAAAGTGCATTTTTATCAAGGTTTTATATCATCATTTTGCACTTGAAGTATCAATAACTCCTTAACTAATGTATGCTTTATAATAACCTATCTAATAATATAAGATACCTTTAATTTCTGGTAAATGTTCATTTTAAATGTAGGCCTATCATATAAATGAAGGGATTGATTGATGAATTTAAGAACTGAAATTGAAAGGACAAAGAGATGGCCAAACTTAGAAAAGAGATGTTGATGCAGTCCAAACCAAAATATTGTTCGGTAATTGGGTCATATCTAAAGCTGTAGATCTTGGATTTAGGTATACTTTATATGGATGGAAAGGTAAGATATAGGCCTACAACTTTCATAAGAGCCCATGATTGAAAAAGATCATTTTCAACTCCAAATTGTAGCAACAACAAAGAAGTCCGAAGCTGTCTTACAGCATGCGTACTATTCAATGTTTGACCCATATCTGGAGTTCTAGAAGTCCAAATGACTCTATTTCTTTCCCTGGAAAGCTAAGATAATTTGCTACAACTTTCATGTTTACAAGTGATTCCAGTTCTAACATTATCAATGATATTTTGGGAAAAAAAAAAAGAAGATAAGAATTGTCACCAAGTCAAGAGTTGGCCACCCACTCATCAATTAGTCATCAAATCAACAGTTCCTAATTTTAGCCTATAAAAGGAGGCATTTGCCATGCATTGAGGCATCTTGGTTTCCAGATCAAGATCAATTCCTTTCTTTTACCTAGTTAACTTTTATCTTATTTATGTTGTTATTTTGTTTATTTATTTTTCTTTTTTCATTAAATTGAGCTAAGTTTATTATGTCAAGGTGAAAAGGTTACACTAATGGTGTAAGAATAAGTATAATGTAAACTTAATATGGACTTTAATGTTTGATACTAACATGCTTTGTACTTGTTATCTTATTCACTCTTTAATACTTTGCTTGTTAAATAACTAATTTAGATTTATGTTGTATAACACTTAGTACAACAAAGACTTGGCACTCTCATAGCCCATACTGTATAGTATAACCGATATCTGAGCTATGAAAGGAACTTGATTTGTTGTTAATATAAGTTATAATCATGAATGCTTGATAATATTTACAAGTATTAGCATTAATTGAATAAGGTAACTAATGTAATCATGTTAACAATTTATAATCTGATTGGAACCTCCTTTATGTGCGGTTTCCAATTGAATAATAAGAGTTTATACTATACTTGTTTCATATACCATTAGTGGATCCTCTAACCTTGATATTTGTTATTATCATTGTTTAACCCTTACATTGATCTTCCATCTCAAAATTCTCATCAACTTCTTCTTCTTCTTCCTCTTCTTCTTATTCTTTATTATTATAATTATTATTACTACTAATACTACTACTACTACTACTATTACTACTAGTATTGTTGTTGTTATTGTTATTACTATTATTGCTTATTATAATTATTGTTTATAATTTATACAATTAACCTCCTTGTGGCTCGATCCTGGTCTTGCCGGGTTATTTATTACTTCGACACTCCTGCACTTGGAAGAAGACATGAATCTTTTGGTCATATCAATAAGTTAGCATCATGAATACCTAATAAAATTTATAAGTATGATGTCACGTAAATAAAATGATTAATATGATTATATTGATAATTTATAAATATTTGATACATTACTTATCTCTAATATTATTAGTGGATCCTCTAACCTTGACATTTTTTTTATTATTATATAATTTTCAATTTAATCTTACATTTCAAAGTTCTCTTTAACTCACCACCACCATCATTATTCTTGTTGTTATTGTTGTTCTTATTATTAGTATTATTATATTTCACCTCCCTGTGATTCGACCCCAGTCTTGCTAGGTTATTTATTACTTTGACACTCCTGCACTTGGGATAAGGCATTAACTCTTTAATCGTGTCAGTTATCATTATCATCATCATCATCATTATTATTTTTATTTACAATTTATATAGTTAACCTCCTTATGGTTCGACCATGGTCTTGTCAGGTTATTTATTACTTCAACACTCTTACACTTGGGAGAAGATATTGATCTTTTAGTCGTGTCAATTTCTAATTGAGTAATAAAAAGAGTTTATATTATACTTGTTTAAAATACCATTAGTGAATCCTCTAACCTTAACACTTGTTTTTATTATTCTTTAATCTTCACATTAATATTACATCTCAAAGTTATCTTTAACTCACCATCACCATCACCATCACCATCATCATCATTTCTATTATTATTAATTTATGTAGTTAACCTCTTTGTGGTTCAACTATTGACATGACCAAAAGATTGATGTCTTCTCCCAAGTGCAGAAGTGTCGAAGCAATAAATAACCCGACAAGGCTAGGATTGAACCATAGGGAGGTTAATTGTATAAATTATAGATAACAATAATACAATAACAACAACAATAGTAACAATAATAGCAATAATAATAAAAATAGTAGTAGTAGTGGTGGTGGTAGTAATAATAATAATAATAATAATAAAGAAAAAAAAAGAAGAAAAAGAAAAAGTTGATGAGAACTTTGAGATGAAGATTAATATAAGGATTAAACAATGATAACAA
>NW_011504003.1:5996-7562 GCF_000495115.2 Populus euphratica | reverse complement strand
CACCTACCTTAGGTTATATTTTTAGGTCAATCAAAGTTTGGGAAGGCATTGCAATACTAGTCAACAGAGGTTGTTTAAATTTTGTTATTTACTTCCTTTTGGCTTGTGGACTTACTAATTGGCTAGTATTCTTTTCCTAAAAGGATGTGGCAGCTTGTTTTGATAATCTCTTAGTTCTACAAAGATCTTTAATGTGCTATAATATAGTTTTCAAGTGTGGCAAGGATTCATAAATATTTCATAAATTATTTTTCTAAAAGGATGTGGCGGCTTGATTTGAGAATCTTTTAGTTCTACAAAGATCTTTAATGGGTTGCAATATAGTTTCTAAGTGTGGAAAGGATTCATAAATATTTCAAAAATTCTTTTCCTAAAAGTGTGGTAAGGGTTCAAAAATATTTCAGAATTCTTTTCTTATAAGGATTCCTTATTCATCATAGCTATAAAGAAAGAAAACTTCAAATTAATTCTACATTCATATCAGATTTCCTAGTCTATTTAGGACTTTTTAATAGTGACAAATTTTATTCTAGTGATTAGTACTTAAAAGTGTATTTTTATCAAGGTTTTATATCATCATTTACTTAAAAGTGCATTTTTATCATGGTTTTATATCATCATTTTGCACTTGAAGTATCAATAATTCCTTAACTAAAGCATGTTTTATAATAACAAGTCTGTTACCATAAGATACCTTTAATTTATGATAAATATTCATCCTAAATATAGACCTATCATATAAATGAAAGGATTGATTGATGAGTTGAAGTATTGAAATTGAAAGGGCAAAGAGAGGGTGAAGTTTAGAAAAGAGATGCTAGTTTAGTCCAAAGTAGAACACTTTTCGGTAATTGGATCATAACTAGAGCTGTAGAACTTGAATTTAGGTCTGCTTTATATGAATGGAAAGCTAAGACATAGGCCTAAAACTTTCATGGGAAAGCAAGACTTAATTCTGCTGTTTGGAAGTCTAAATCTTAGCAATAACATAAAAGTCTGAATCTATTTTGAAGCCCAGACACTATTTAGTATTCAACTTATATCTCAAGTTCTAAAAGTCCAAATGACTCAATTTTTTTCCCTAAAAACCTGAGACAATTTTCTAGAACTTTCATAAGTAAGGTTGGTTTAAATTTTGACGTTATCAATGACTTTTATTCAAACAAGAAGATAAGGATTATCACCAAGTCAAGATATGGCCACTCACCTAACAATTAATCATCAAATCAATAGTTTCAAATTTTAGCCTATAAAAGGAGGCATTTGTCATGCATTTAGGCATCTTAGTTTTCAGATAAAAGTCATGCTCTTGCTCTCTCTTTATTGTAATGCATAAGATTTACTTATATTAATATCTTGTTTATGCTTCTCATTTCCTTTCCTTTCCAATTCCTTTCATTTACTTAGTTAACTTTTATCTTATTTATGTTCTTATCTTATTTATTTATGATTCTATCTTTTATTATATTTAGTTAAGTTTCTTATATCAAGGTGAAAAGATTACATTCATGGTCTAAGAATAAGTATAGTGTAAACTTAATATGGACTTTAATGTTTGATACTAAT
>NW_011504003.1:4327-5677 GCF_000495115.2 Populus euphratica | reverse complement strand
TTTCCAATTGAATAATAAGAGTTTATATTATACTTGTTTGATATACTATTAGTGGATCCTCTAACCTTGACATTTTTTTTTTATCATTGTTTGATCTTCACATTAATATTCAATCTCAAAGTTCTCATAAACTTCTTTATTGTTACTACTACTACAACTACTACTATTATTATTGTTGTTGTTGTTATTTATAATTTATATAGTTAACCTCCCTATGGTTCGACCCCGGTCCTACCGAGTTATTTATTACTTCAACACTCCTGCACTTAGGAGAAGACATCAACATTTTGGTTGTGTCATCTAGCATATTGAGGATATTCATTTTTGGATGTTTATTTTTTTTCTTAGGCTTTGTGTTATTATAACTTATTTGGATTAATTATAAGTGGGTCTCATATAAGTCTATCTAAGTGAGGTCCATTAGAGTTTATTTAAGTCTAGAGTTTGTATAAATAAAGGCATAACCAGAAATGTAAGTTTGACAATTGAAATTACTAAAACTTCTTATTTTCCTCACTTTGTATGTGTTGGTGAGATACTCTCCTTTTCTTGATTCTATAAAGAACTAAAAAGTGACTTATCGAAGAACAACTGACTTTGTGGCATCATTCTTATACTTCTCGTTCACGAATTAATATTCGTTGGGTTAGGGTTTTTGTTTCAAGTAGTGATTAGTATTTAAAAATATATTTTTATTAAGGTTTTATATCATTATTTTGCACTTGAAGTATCAATAACTCCTTAACTAAAACATGTTATAGACTAAAAAGTCTGATACCATAAGGTACCTTTAATTTATGGTAAATGTTCATCCTAAATATAGGCCTATCACATAAATAAAAGGATTGATTGATGAGTTAAAGTATTGAAATTGAAAGGACAAAGAGAGGGCAATATTTAAAAAAGAGATATTGGTGCAGTCCAAACTAAAACACTGTTTGGTAATTGGGTCATATTTGGAGCTGTAAATCTCAAATTTAGGTTTGTTTTATAAGGATGGAAAGCTAAGACATAAGCCTAAAACTTTCATGAATGTTAAATTCTACCATTTGGAAGTCCAAATCTTAGCAACAACGTATAAGTCTAAATTTGTCCTGCAGCCCAGACACTGTTCAGTGTTCAACCCATATCTCGAGTTCTAGAAGTCCAAATGACCTCAAAAATTTTTTCTAGAAAGCTAAGAAAATTTCCTAGAACTTTCACGTGGAAGTCTAGTTTTAAATTTTGACGTTATCAATGATGTTTTATTCAGACAAGAAGATAAGGATTGTCACCAAGTCAAGATATGGCCACCCACTCAACAATTAGTCATCAAATCAATAGTTTCTAATTTTGGCCTATAAAAAGAGG
>NW_011504003.1:3313-4086 GCF_000495115.2 Populus euphratica | reverse complement strand
CTAAGTTTATTATTTCAAGGTGAAAATGTTACACTAATGGTGTAAGAATAAGTACACTGTAAACTCAATATGGACCTTAATGTTTGATGCTAACATGTTTTGTATTTGTTATCTTTGTTAACTTTTAATACTTTCTTGTTAAATGGATAATCAAGATTTATGTTGTATAACACTTGGTACAACAAATACTTGATACTTTCATAATTTGTGTTGTATAACACTTGGTACAACAAATACTTAGTACTTTCATAGCCCAACCGTATAGTATAACCTACACCTATGCTATAAAAGGAACTTGATTTATTGTTAACATAAGTTATAATCATGGATGCTTGATAATATTTAGAAGTATAAGCATTATTTGAATAACATAACTAATGTAATCATGTTAACAATTTATAATCCAATTGCAACCTCCTTTATGTATGGTTTCTAGTTAAATAATAAGAGTTTATACTATACTTGTTTGAAATACTATTAATGGATCCTCTAAGTTTGACATTTGTTGTTATCATTGTTTAATCCTCACATTGATCTTTTATCTCATAGTTCTCATCAACTTCTTCTTTTATTATTGTTGTTGATGTTGTTGTTATTGTTGTTGTTATTTATAATTTATACAATTAGCCTAGATTAAAGCTTTTTCCTTTTTCATTAAAAGATAAAGCTAAAACATGGTTACAAAATTTAAGACCTGGATCCATTCATGCCTAGAATGAAATGCAACAACAGTTTTTAAAGAAGTTTTTCCCTTCTCACAAAACAAACTCTTT
>NW_011504003.1:2996-3194 GCF_000495115.2 Populus euphratica | reverse complement strand
CACTTTCACTCAAAAACAAGGAGAAACATTTTACTAATGTTGGGATGGATATTGAAACTTGCTTAATACTTGCCCTTATCATGGTTTTGAAATATGGAGATTGGTTTCACATTTTTATGAAGGGTTAACACCTAGAGATAGACAAATGGTTGAATTGATATGCAATGAAACTTTTGAAGATAAACATCCTGATAAAAA
>NW_011504003.1:1798-2700 GCF_000495115.2 Populus euphratica | reverse complement strand
TTGTATGTCAAATATATGAAACAAATGAACACTCAACCAATAATTGTCCAACTTTGCCTTGTTTTAAGGAATGTCTCCATGAACAAGCCCATGCTTTAAACATATAACCCTGGTTGGAGAAATCACCTAAATTTCAGTTGGAAGAGTGATAATAAGAATGCACAAACTTCACAACCACCATTTCAAGCACACTATAATTTCTAAAATTCTCATAAATATGCACCTCCTTATGCTCCACCTCCTAGAAGAAATATTGATGGAACATTGCATGCATTGATTGAATAGCAAGAGACAATCAATACTCAACTTGATAAAAAATATGACAGATTTTAAAGATACTCTTGCGAAATTGACATATGCTCTCAGTTTCCAAAAGAAAGATAAGTTTCCATCTCAACCACAATGAAATCTCAAGGGGCAATACAATGCAAATGCAAGTAGTTCTGGAAGCCAAAACATGAATCAAGTCAAATCAGTCACTACTCTTTGTAGTGGTAAGCTTATTGAAAAACCCACTCTTGAACATTATGAGAAAGATGATGAGTCAATATCTAAGGGAAGGAAGGGTTTGAATCTGAATATTTCAAAGAAAAGACTGATTCCCCACCAGCACTTTCATTTCCTCATGCCATGATAAAATAAAATAAAAAGTCAATCAAAACTTTGAAGCTAGTGTGAATTTACTTCCATATTTAGTTTTTCAAAGTCTCAATGTAGGTGGGTTAAAACCAACTTCTGTAACTCTCTTACTTGTTAATAAATCCGTGAAAATGCTTAGAGGAACAGTTGAAGATGCGTTAGTACAAGTCAATAAATTCATTTATCCTATGAATTTTGTTGTTTTGGACACACAACCTATTGAAGCATGTAATTCATTTCCTGTTATTTTAGGACGTCTGTTT
>NW_011504003.1:0-524 GCF_000495115.2 Populus euphratica | reverse complement strand
AAAGGAAATGAAAGGCATAAACTTGATATTAATGAAAGAAAAACATAAGCAATACAAAGAGAGAAAGCAAAAGCATGATCTTGATCTAGAAACCAAAATACTTAAAAGCATGGCAAATGGCTCCTTTTATAGGCCAAAATTGGAAACTATTGATTTGATGACTAATTGATAAGTGGGTGGCCAACTCTTGACTTGGTGACAATCCTTATCTTGACTTGGTATGCCCAAAACGTCATTGATAACATCAGAATTATAACCACTTGACACAAAAGTTGTAGGAAATTATCTCAGGTTTCTAAGAAAAAACTATAGAGGTCATTTAAACTCTAGAACTCTAGATATGCGCAAAAAATTGAATAGTATTTGGGCTGAGGATAGATTCAGACTTCTCCATTGTTGTTACACTTTGGACTTGAAAATAGCCTTTTAAAATCTTAGGCTCCCATAAAACTTGTAGGCCTATGTCTTACCTTTCCATTCATATAAAGTAGATCTAAATCTCAGATTAACAGCTCCAGATATGA
>NW_011504008.1:4581-7549 GCF_000495115.2 Populus euphratica | reverse complement strand
TACATTTTTAAGATTATATACGGTAACATCTCCTCTTAAATTGATGCTCTCAAATTGATACCAGTAAATTAACTAGCAACAATTTACAAACAAGAAATTGATATTGAGTCATGGCTTTAGTGAAGACATTAACCATTTAGAGATCGAATGATATGTGAGAAAGACATGTCGGTTGATTTTCCAAGGTATTGCGAACAGAATAACAATCAACCTTAATATGTTTGGTGCGTTTATGAAAAATAAGATTGGTGGCAATATAAATAGCACTAGTATTATTAGGATGCAGTGGGGTGGAGATGACCTGAGGAAATCCAAACTCTTTAAAAAGACCTCACAATGGAGGATTTAGAAACACGATCTTGTTACTTATATTTCCAATAAATTAAGGCATCACCTGAAAACACATGTTAGCCCGTGGTAGATTGATGTCTATCCAGACACCTAGCTCAATCACCATCATTATAGGCAACAAGTTAAAAAAAGAAGCCAATAGAGAAGAACAACTCACGATTGACCTTATGGACAACATAGGATATATCAGGTCGAATAGTGGTCTAGTATATAAGACTTCCACCCAAACTTCTATAGAGAGTAAGATCGTTTAGCAAGTACCTTTATTTTTTCTGTATTTGACATTTACTTCCATAAGAAGAAGATGAGAACTTTGAGATGGAATATTAATGTAACGATTAAACAATGATAATAACAAATGTCAAGGTTAGAGGTTCCACTAATGGTATATCAAACAAGTATAGTATAAACTCTTATTATTGAATTGGAAACCACACACAAAGGAGGTTCCAATCAGATTATATATTGTTAACATGATTACATTAGTCATCTTATTCAATTAATGCTAATACTTGTAAATCTCGTCAAGCATTCATGATTATAACTTATGTTAACAATAAATCAAGTTCCTTTCATAGCTCAGGTGTCGGTTATACCATACATTATGGGCTATGAAAGTGCCAAGCATTTGTTGTACCAAGTGTTATACAACATAAATCAAGATTAGTTATTTAACAAGCAAAGTATTAAAGAGTGAACAAGATAACAAATATAAAACATGTTAGTATCAAACATTAAAGTCCATATTAAGTTTACATTATACTTATTCTTACACCATTAGTGTAACCTTTTCACCTTGACATAATTAACTTAGCTAGACATAATGAAAGAAAGCAAAATAGATAAACAAAATAAGAACATAAAAGTTAACTAAGTAAAGGAAAGGAAATGAAAGGCATAAACTTAATATTAATGAAAACAAAGCATAAAAAATACAAAGAGAGAAAGGAAGAGCATGATCTTGATCTGAACACCAAGATGCCTAAATGCATGGCAAATGCCTCCTTTTATAGGCCAAAAATGGGAACTATTGATTTGATGACTAATTGATAAGTGGGTGGCCAACTTTTGACTTGGTGACAATCTTTATCTTCTCTTGTCTGCCCAAAACGTCATTGATAACGTCAAAATTGGAGCCAGTTGCAAACATGAAAGTTGTAGGCAATTGTCTCAGCTTTCTTGTGTAAAAATTTCAGCTCATTTGGACTTCTAGAACTCCAGATATGGCCAAAATACCGAACAGTGCTCGGGCTGGAAGACAGATTCGGGCTTCTTTGTTGTTGCTACAATTTGGACTTGATAATGGCCTTTTTAGATCTTGGGCTCCATATGAAAGTTGTAGGCCTATGTCTTACCTTTCCATCCATATAAATTGGACCTAAATCTGAGATATATAGCTCCAGATATGACCCATTTACCGAACAGTGTTCCGGTTTGGATTGCACCGACATCTCTTTTCTAAGTTTGGCCATCTCTTTATCCTTGCAATTTAAGTTCTTCAAGTCATCAATCAATCCTTTCATTTATGTGATAGGCCTGCATTAAAAATAGACATTTACCATAAATTATAGGTATCTTATATTATTAGATACATTCTTATAAAACATGTTTTAGTTAAGGAGTTATTGATACTTCAAGTGCAAAATGATGATATAAAACCTTGATAAAAATGCACTTTTAAGTACTAATCAAATATCAATAAAAGAAGTATCCTCTAAACTTGCAAAGGTGATAAGATCTTTAATATAATTATGCTGACTCATGAAAATACCACTATGTCGATGATGAACTTCTAATTCTAAGAAGTATGTGTGTTGGCCAAGATCTTTCATATGAAAAGTTGCATGTAATTATTGTTGAAACCACAGTCAATGCCAATAATGATAATATCATTCACATAAATCAAGAGAAGGACTATACTTGAAGCAAATGTGTGGAAAAGGAGAAAAAGATCATACTAGCTTTGTAAAAAACTGAAAGAAAGAATTGTACTGCGAAACTTCTTAAACCAAGTTCGGGGAGCCTGTTTAAGCCCATAGAAAGAATGTCTTAGCTTATAAATATTATGAGGAGAAAAGGTAGTCATACTAGATGGGAGCTTTATTTGAATATCTTCCTAGAGATCACCATGAAAAAAAAAAAAGCATTATTCATATCCATTTGATGTAATTATCATAACTATGAAGTGGCAATAGCTAAAATAGTTCAAATCGTGGTCATTTTGTAATAGAAAAAAATGTTTCTTCATAGTCAACCCCATATTCCTGTTTATTACCTAGAGCTACGAGATGAGCTTTGTAACATTCTAAAGACCCATCAGAATATAGTTTTACAAAGAAGATCTGTTTACTCCCAATAGATTTGATTGTAAGAGGACAGGAATAATATCCCAAGTATGATTCTCTTCAAGTGCTTGAAGTTCTGCTTACATTGTATTTTGCCAACATGTATGTTCCATAGCCCATTTGTAAAAAAAAAAGAATGAAAATAGTGGATAAAGTAGTGGAAAGAGAGACATGAATGAAAAATCCATATGTGATGTCTTCTTTCAAGTGCAGGAGTATCAAAGTAATAAATAACTCGGCAAGACCGGGGTTGAACCACATGGAGGTTAATT
>NW_011504008.1:0-4236 GCF_000495115.2 Populus euphratica | reverse complement strand
TTTTATAGGCTAAAATTGAGAATTATTGATTTGATGACTAATTGATGAGTGGGTAGCCAACTCTTGACTTAGTGAAAATTCTTATCTTTTTTTGTCTGCCCAAAAAATCATTGATAATGTCAGAACTGAAATCACTTGAAAACATGAAAGTTGTAGGAAATTATCTCAGCTTTCCAGGAAAAAAAATAAAGGTCATTTGGACTTCTAGAACTCCAGATATAAGCCAAACACTTAACAATGTTCAGGCTACAGTACAGATTTAGACTTTTTTATTGTTGCTATAATTTGGACTTGAAAATAGCCTTTTGAAATCTTGGGCTCCATATGAAAGTTATAGGTCTATGTCTTACCTTTCCATCCATATAAAGTAGAGCTAAATCCAAGATCTACAGCTCCAGATATGACCCAATTACCGAACAGTGTTCCGGTTTGGACTGCACCAACATCTCTTTTCTAAGTTTAGCCATCTCTTTGTCCTTTCAATTTCAGTTCTTAAACTCCTCAATCAATCCTTTTATTTATATGATAGGCATGCATTTAAAATGAATATTTACTATAAATTAAATGTATCTTATATGATTAGATATGTTATTATAAAACATACTTTAGTTAAGAAGTTATTGATATTTCAAGTGCAAAATAATGATATAAAACCTTAATAAAAATGCACTTTTAAGTATTAATCATCATACCAATCAAGGGGTCGAGAAAGATGAGTAGACCGATAAAGAGTGGTGGAAATAGGAGCAGAATCAAGCACTAGGAAAAGATCAAAAGGGGGCACAAAGAAAGTGTAATCAAACTCATGTCAACAACATCTTTCATACATACAATCAGATCTGAACCTTTCTACCATTGTTGTGGAATCAGAAAAACTAGGTAAAAAATGTAAAGATGTAAATGACAATTCAATATAAGATGAAAATAAATATTGATTTTCAAAGAAAATCAAAATCCTAGAAACTTGTATATGACAAGCATGAGGATCATAACAAGCATAACCCTTTTGAGGGATAGCATAACCAAGAAAAACACACTTAACAAATTAAGCAATAAATTTATGTCATTCATGAACAGGGAGATGCATAAAACAAACACAACCAAATATACAAAGATTAGAATATAAAGGAGAATGACCAAATAATGTAAAGAAAAGGGAAACATTATTTAATGTAGGAGAAAGTAAACAATTAATCAAATGAACTGAAGTAGAAAATAATTCACACAAAAAATAAGGGGGAAAGAGATGATTCAAGTAAAAGAGTTTTTACTACATCAAGAAAGTGACAATTTTTTCTCTCAGGTACACTATTTTGTTGTGATGTTGAAGGAGAAGAACATTGAGAGATGATTTTTTTACTTTGAAGAAAGCCTTGAAACTCATTAAACATGTATTCACTGCTAGAATCAGAGCGCAAAACCTTGATACTTGCAGAAAATTGAGTTCAACAAGTGCAAGAAATCGCTTAAAACTAAAAAAAAAACTTCATCTTTAGCTCGGAGGAAGTAAACCCACGTAAAACGACTAAAATTAGCAATGAAAGTAATAAAATATTTGTAATATGTATGAGAAACAATAGTTGCAATCCCCAAGACATCATTATGAATAATATCAAACCATTTGGAGGCACGTGATACAGGATGAGGAAAAGGTAAAGCTTTACTTTTACCAAGTTTGCATGATATACAATCAAAAGAAAGATTAAGACAAGAACATATTTTATTTTCCAATAATCCATAAAATCAAAGTGCAAAGTATGGATGGCTTAGATGTTTATGCCATCTTTTATTTTCAAAACCAATAAAATTACATACAAAGAAAAGTAAAGAAAAACTAGAAATACTAGTAGAATGAGAAACATGAAAAGTAAAGAGGTGTCCTATTTTAGGCCCCTTCACGATCATCTTCCTTGACGTTTGATCTTGTACAACACAACTAGAATAAGAGAAATGAAGATCACAAATATTATCAACCAATTAACCAACAAAAATAACATTTATGAAAAGGTCAAGAGATAAATAAAAAATCAGTTAAAGAAGGATAAAGATCACCAACAGCACTGATAGGCAAAGAAATTCCATCAGCGGTACTAATTTTAGCTTTCCATCATAATTTCTGACATTGAAAAGAGGAACAATAGTATTAGTCATATGGTTAAAAGCACTTTGGTCCATATATTATAGCTTAAAAGGAAGTTTATGATTACCTGAGAATTCAAGAGCAAAAATGATCATTTTTTGTACCATTTCAGAAGTGAAAGCATTCAGGTTTGCAAAGCCTGTAGGAGTAGGAATAGGAATAGGAACAACAAGTGAGGCAATAGGCAATGCAACAGAACCAAAGGTATCAATTAAAGTATGATAAATAGTTCCTTATTTCATTTCAGGCCGAATAGGACAAGTAGAGATGATATGACTATGTTTTTTACTGTAGTTGCAGAATTTTTAGGGCAATCTCAAGCAATATGATCAAAACCTTTACAACTAAAGCATTGAACAACAAGTATATTTCTATCCTTATTTCTATTATATGTTATATAAGCCACATAAACAAGTGCACTAACATTTGCTCTATGTTCCATAGCTGCCTGAGTTATGATACAGTGCTCCTCACAAAGAAGTTTACTTAAACAGACATCCAAAGATGGTACAGGATGATGATTCATCAAATTAAAGTATGCAGTTTCAAAATCAGAACGAAGCTTCATCAGGAATTGATCTCTCTTGCTTGTGTTGTGTACTGCTTAAACAATAAAAAGAGCTATAATAAGAACATTAGCATAAACAATATCTAAATAATTAGCCCAAAGATTTTGAAAACCAAAAATGTATTCCTCAATAGAGAGACTTCTTTGTGTAAAGTTAGCTATCTCATACTCTAATTAAAAACGTCGAACTGTGTTATCCTAATTATAAATCTTATTTAGATAATTCCATATAGCAATAGTAGTTTATAAGATCTCAAATTGAGAATAGGATAAGGTTTTATTGAGCTAAAGATCCAGGTCATAACTCTAGCATCCATGATTTCCCATTTAGACAATGCATGGGCATCTGTAGGTGCGGGATTACTCTCATTAATATGCCCCCATAGTTCTTTCCCTCTTAAGAATAATTAAAATTGAAACTCCTAGCAGAATAATTTTTCTCCATTAGACAAATATGGAACAAGTCTAGCTTATCGGAATACATGATAAAGCTGAAAAGAAATAGATTTTAAAACTGAAACTGACAAGGAATTGGTGCTATGAAAGAGGGATACATACTAGATTCTAAAACTAAGAGACTAATCTGAAACTACTGAGAATAATAGCAGAAAACCAAGATCTAAAACAGTCAAGAATTGCATCAGAAATGCAATATCTGAAATGAAGAAGAATGATTTTAAAACTACCGAGAACACCACCAAAGAAGGAAGATCTGAGCCTGCCAAATATAACGCTAGAGAAGCAAGACAGATTTACAGATTTTAAAACCAAGTACTGTCAAGAATAGCAATAAAGAAGCAAGATTTGAAGCTCCCAAAGGTGCAACAGAGAAGTGAAACATGAATAACATAAAGTTGGAAATAAGAATCCAACAACCACTCCTTCTCTCTCGCCTACACAATTTTCACCAGGAGTAATATGAAAAATATGAGTCCAGGATGAGGAAGGCAACAACAGCAAAAAATAAAAGAAAAATCAAGACTTAGGCAAGTAAGGATTTGGAAGAAGTTTTGATACTATGTCAATATATTCAAGCCAAAACTAGAATACCAAGAGAGTTAATCATTTCATTAACTTTGCATTGTATTCTACTTCCCTGCACTTGGCAGAAAAAAAACCTCTTATACATTGTAAATTATTTTCTATATATTAAGTCTAAATAGAAAATTATTTTATTATAGAAGGAGTTTTTCCTATTTTCTAAAAATCATCATTTATCTATGATAAGATAATTTTTTATAGTTAATATTGAAAGTACTAAATTGTATATATTTTTAAGATTATATAAGGTAACATTAACTCAGTCCAAAGGAAAGTCCAACTTGATGGTCTTAGTACTTCCCTGACAATATGCATGGTTATGTTAAAAAAAGGTCATACATTGTAATGACTTTCAGAAGAAGCTCATCAGAAAACTATTGAAATGGTGACCAGGGACGATTTCCCTTGGCTAAAAAACTTTGCCCCTTCCCCCTTATAATTGCTCCTTTTTCTTAGAAACTCTCAATTTATTCCTAAAAAAAAGAAA
>NW_011504014.1:7388-7528 GCF_000495115.2 Populus euphratica | reverse complement strand
ATTTAGAAAATCCATACTTGCATTTAAGGGAATTTGAAGAGGTCTGTAACACCTATAATAATGTAAATATTAGCATTAACACCATCAGATTAAAGCTTTTCCCTTTTTCATTAAAAGATAAAGCTAAAACATGGCTACAA
>NW_011504014.1:6757-7216 GCF_000495115.2 Populus euphratica | reverse complement strand
GTAACTCTTTTACTTGCTGATAGATTTGTAAAAGTGCCTAGAGAAATAATTGAAGATGTGTTAGTACAAGTCAATATATTCATTTGTCTTGTGAATTTTCTTGTCTTGGACACACAACCTGTTGAAGTATGTAATTCATTTCCTGTTATTTTAGGATGTCCGTTTCTTACATTTTCTAATGCATTGATTAATTGTAGAAATGTACTGATGAAACTATTATTTGGAAACACGATATTGGAGATTAATATGTTCAATATTTGCAAGCAACCTGGAGATGATAATGAATTACAAGAAGTAGATCATATTAAGGAATTAGTTTATGATCAACTTGAATTTACTTTAAGTAAAAAGTATCAAATTCTTGAAGTAATGAAATCCACCACACCAATCTAGCCTTAGATCTTTCTTAGAAAGAAGATATTTCAATGCTGCATGATCACTAAAAACAACAACAGGTGA
>NW_011504014.1:4954-6334 GCF_000495115.2 Populus euphratica | reverse complement strand
TCTTTAATAGATTTTGGTGTTGGCAAGTTTGCAATTAACTCGATTTTAGATTTGTCAACCTCAATTTCTTTTGATGAAACAATGTGACCAAGTACAATGTCGTTTATTACCATAAAATGACATTTTTCCCAATTCAGCACAAGATTCTTCTCTTCACACCTTGTTCAAAATCTTTTCTACGTTAGTTAAACAATCATCAAATGAATCGCATTAGATTTCCTACCTTCATATTAGATTTCCTAGTCCATTTGGGACTTCTTAATGATGACAAATCTGATTGTAGCATTTTAGGATGGTAATTTTTGGATTTTTATTATTTTTATTATGTGTTTCTTAGAGTTTGGGTTATTATTACTTATTTGGGTCAATTATAAGTGGGCTACATATAAGTCCACCTAAGGGGGGTCCATTATGGTTTCTTTAAGTCTAGAGTCACTGTAAATAGAGGCATATATGTAAGAAGACAATTCAGATTAATAAAATTTCTTATTTGTTGCACTTTATGTGTGTGTGTTGGTGAGATAATCTCTCTTCCATGGTTCTCTAATGAACTGAAAAATGACTTATCAAAGAACAACTATCTTCGTGGCGTCATCCTTATACTTCTCGTTCACGAATCAATATTTGTTGGGTGGGGGTTTTCCTTTTCTAATAGTGCTCGTGCCTTGATACATGTTATTTTTGTGTCACACTCCTATCAAACTTGATTTACTTGGCTTTCCAGGAATTGATGTTTTTGGGTGTGGGTTGTGTGACCATGTGATTATGAGGTTCGCATCACAAATGATTAAGATGCTCATTCAAGTTCTTACTATAAATTAAGATGTAATAAAAGTACACAACTAGAAGCTTACCCATGAATGCATGCAAAACACGATGTATCAACCTCATTAATGTACCATGTGTATTTGTAAGCCCAAATGACATGACTAACCATACATACAAACCATGTTTAGTTTTAAATGTTGTTTTCCATTTATCACATTCTTTCATTTATGCCCCGTTTCTTTGCTAGAAAGTTGTTTCCTTTTAGAAAGTCAATTCCGAGAAAGTGACTTTACGGAAAAGTTAATTATTTTTCGATGTTTAGTAGTGTAATGAAAGCAAAGCATAAACATTACAAAAAATACAAAGAGAGAAAGCAAGAGCATGATCTTGCTTTGGAAACCAAGATGCCTAAATGCATGACAAATGCCTCCTTTTTTAGGCCAAAATTGGGAACTATTGATTTGATGACTAATTGATGAGTGGGTGGCCAACTCTTGACTTGGTGACAATCCTTATCTTCTCTTGTCTGCCCAAAAAGTCATTGATAATGTCAACATTGGAGCCACTATATGAAAGTTGTAGAAAATTGTCTCAGCTTTCTTATCTAAAAAT
>NW_011504014.1:2691-2959 GCF_000495115.2 Populus euphratica | reverse complement strand
GGATGACCCCCAAAACTTGACTACCTCCTAAAAATGCAGCTATTGACACACCTCCCATTAACCCAAGACTGCCTCCCCCATACACTAAATGAATCTTTCTCTTAGCTAGCACTTAACCAAAATGATTTGCTGATTCTAAAAAATCCTTTTCTTTCCTAGGAATAGATCCACCAAAAACACAAATGATTTGCTATTGACACACTTCTATATTTGTTGAATGTATGGGTTGAGTAGAAATGAAATGAAGGAAGAGAGGATTTTATAGAGA
>NW_011504014.1:0-2431 GCF_000495115.2 Populus euphratica | reverse complement strand
TCAATACGGGTCACCAGAGGCTGTACGGATTTTGTTATTTACTTCCTTTTGACTTGTGGACTTCCTATTTGGCTAGGATTCTTTTCCTAAAAGGATGTAGCACCTTATTTTGGAAATATACTAATTGTACAAGGATGTTTAAAGGATTTAAAATTATTATCCAAGTGGCAAGGATTCATGATTATTTCAGAATCCTTTTCTTACAAGGATTCCTTATTCATCCGAGCTACAAAAGGAAAGAAGACTTTAGAATACATTCTACCTTCAGATCAGATTTCCTAGTCTATTTGGGACTTCTTAATGGTGACAAATCTGATTCTAGCATATTTAGGATAGTAATTTTTGAATTTTTATATTTTTATTATTTTCTTCATAGTCTTTGGCTTTTCGAAGAACAATAATGGTGACAAATCTTATCGAAGAACAATTGTCTTCGTGGCGTCATTCCTTATACTTCTCGTTAGCGAATCAATATTTCTTGGGTGGGGGTTTCCGTTTCCAATCAAACCTGATTTACTTGGCTTTTCGGGAATTGGTGTCTTTGCGTGTGGGTTCCGTGAGCATGTGATCATGAGGTTCGCATCAATTAGCAACTTTAGGAACAATAGAAATGGCTGTAGCATTCATTTCTTTAAGCATTCTACGAGTCTGAAAGAAGGAGCTAACAACGTTGATTAATCTTCCCCAACTAAGTGTCACATTCTTTTGAAGAAACCTGCGTTAAATCCATCCGGACCAAGGGCTTCGTTGTTCTACAAACTAAACATAGCATGCTTAATCTCCTCCCTTGTTACATCTTGTGTTAAGACATGCTGTTGCGTCGAAGACAATTCCAAGTTAATTGATGATTCCATCTCATCCTCATTCAGAACCCTAGGCATCTGTTCCACTCCTAACACACGCTAGAAGTATGCAATTACTTCTGATTTAACAACCTCATGTCCTTCAACAACCTGATTCTGCAATAGGAAGAAACCATTATCCGAAGATAAAACTTCTGATAGACCGTAGGAGCCCCAGA
This sequence comes from Populus euphratica, assembly GCF_000495115.2. NCBI lineage: Eukaryota > Viridiplantae > Streptophyta > Magnoliopsida > Malpighiales > Salicaceae > Populus > Populus euphratica. The sequence goes on along the minus strand of NW_011504014.1, from coordinate 1,410 downwards.
TTCTTTTGGCAATAGAATTAACAACGGGATATGGTAATTTCTGACCCACAAAATGACCAACTAGGGTGGATTTCCAAAGTTCGCAGCCATCCTCAAACACATCAAGTGGAGGACCTACTGTCACACGACCATAAGTCATAGCGGCTACTGTCACACGACCATCAGTCATAGCAGGGGGAGCAAAATGCAGATTACGAACTAGAGAAATACCAAGGTTCTTGGTACCCTCATTGTTATCAACATCAGAACCCTTCAAAGCATTTAAAAAATTCAATTTGGGGCGATGATTTTGCTGGTCTTGTTGCTGAGACCCTACCTTCAACTCATCAACTTTAGAACCCAACACATGATTCATTTCTGAAACAACATTAGCAGCTTGGCAATTAAAGTGTTTCTTCTCTATGCTAGCTTCAGAATCAGCTTGATTAACACTAGTAAACTGAGAGATCCTCATCCCATGGTTGTTCAACATATCTTGTAGCTCTAATCTTAATATATGTCCACACTTGACTTCATTGTGTTGTTCACTGTTAGAGGTAAGCATTGGAACAGAATCCATAGCAGAACATAAGGACATTTTGGTAGCATACAAATACTAGAGATACCAAACTCTATGAAGAGAAATTGAGTCTAAGACGTAACCTAAGCTCAGAAACAACAACAACTTAATCTCAGAAACAACAAGATTCAGATTTGTTCATGAAGGGAGAAAAGAATTATAGAATTACGAGGCCAGTATCTTCGAGACCATTGATCGGAATAATCATCCGTTCGGTCAAGCTATAGAGCATGTTCTGACGAACAACATACTAAAAAATGGTGACGATCCAACAGTGAACAAGCGATATCAAGCTTGAACAAAACCCAATTCACTCTGCTGCAACTAAAAATACAAAATAGTAGAAATATTGTGAGATCAATACCTCCCACCTCGTTGATTGGAATGAAGATCCATTCGGTCAATGTTTCTAGAAAGTTGGAATGAACAACATAGTCAGAATTGAGGACGATCCAACGGTGGACGGAGTAGATCTAGCTCTGATAGTTTGATCTCTAATCTCTCTTATTTATCCTCACGTGAATTTTCACTCTGCAACCTCTCCATCCTCCCTTGTAAGTGAAAGAATTTTATTTCTATTCTGTCTTCCATTTACTGATTTGTGAAAGTAGCTAGTATTCTGATCCCCCAAGCTAAGCCATTGTATCCTTGCCTTCTATTTGAAAAAACTCTCTTCAACCCTGATGATACAAGCGTAGTTACATACAACATCCCTTTCTCGCATGCACAAAGTTGGATTCTCATACGTTGTATGTAGAGCCTATTGAGCCTTATCCATGTCATCTTCTGCGTCTTTGACTCTATCTAAAATGTTGGAGAAGTGAGTCATATTAAAAAGTTTCAATTCCCGC
>NW_011504006.1:0-7554 GCF_000495115.2 Populus euphratica | reverse complement strand
ATATATTTTTAATTAAAAAATATTTAAAAATATAATACTAAATAAAATCTAATTGGATCTGCTTTCTATGCAATGGGGGCTACATGCATTGTTAATTTTTTTTTTCCTTTTCCTTTTCTTTTGTTGTAACAAACTTGTTCTAAAGTATTGATTAGACAAACTTATGTGTTACATAGGTTAATCAAAGTTTATCTTAAAACAATTATTATTTTATTTTTTAAAATGAAATGACTTTATTTGAACTAAAAAAATAAGAAATTAATAAATTAAAACTATTTTTTAAAAAAAGGTTGATTTGACTTAGTCAGATTAACTAAGTCACCATTTAACTTGTAAATTCATCTAACTTTGATCCTTCAAACAAGTAGTAAAATGATTGCCATAAATTCAAGAAAGGAATTATGAAGACTCCACGAAAGCTAAATTATTAGTTGCTAGGCCACTACATATGTTGGGAGAGATGCATGAGTATCCATGTTTGTATGAGGTTATTTCCATGCATGTATATATGTACAAGGATTTATATATAATGGGGAGGCATCAACTTCAACCCAAAAAACCTAAATTAGTGGGTTTTTGATCTATTTTAACATGGAATTGAATATTTATTTACCACTTTCACGCGGATATGATAAATCTCCTCTTGACATATGATTCCATCACATTCAAACACAAATCCTCCTCCTGAGCACAAGTATTTAACAATGACGACGAAGTATGATATCCGTAACTTGAAGCCTAGTTTTTTTGGCTCAACCATGAAAAACTAGACAAGGCATGAGATAGGATATTAAACATTTATATGAACCGCCACTGATCTGATTTAACTTTATGATTGGAAACACGAGCTAGCTTGTTTGAGTGTTGCAATTGCATCACTACACACAGAGAAGTTCAGAATATATATAGGGTGTGCGTGGATTGTCTAGTAGGAGAGAAAATTAATGGAAAAACCAAGAAAGGATAAGTTTCAATAATAATAATAATTATATAAATTCGGTCATGGCGGTAATGATGTGTGAAAAGCTGCAACTACGGTCGTGGTGGTGGTGTCTACTGTGTACATGTGGTTGGATGCATGATTCCTTAGTGATTTTCCTTTTCACATTCTCCATTTATTTGTTGTGAATCAAGAAACAGAAACGTCACGCAAACACTTGTCATGGCGGGCTAGCTTCTTCTTCTTTCTTCCCATCTGTGGTCTCGTTGTCAAGTGCAGTCTAAAGTGGCTCGCCACTAAGAGTGGTTAATGTGTCGTCACAAATCTTGTTAATTCATCAAAAATAAAGTAAATCATGGACAGTCGACATGGAATAATCTCTTTCCACCCATATCCGTATGCCCTTTCACTTTTGTTGATACAAATCAAATTCTTCGCTATTTGATACCAAACTATATTCTTCCGCGTTGCGTATGCATGCTCGCGGGGAGCATACGTATTTGCTGATGTAAATGTTTTTGGATCCCCAGCCACAATGTTTTGACTGTAAGAAAACGATATGGAAGAAATTATAGCGTCTTATTTAATTAGGCTTTGCCTTTTTCTTCAATTATAATCTACAATCCCAGTTACTTGAAATGGCAAACATGTTCTTAAGATTAGCTTGCCTTGGGTAGTGTGCTGAGGAGAGAGAGAGAGAGAGAGAGGCGTGCTACTCTGAGGAGAGAGAGAGAGAGAGAGAGAGAGGCGTGCTAACCATCTTCATTTCCCCCATGTTTTAAAAATATTATTTTTTAATCTAATTCAATATATTATTATCACTTTAATGAGCTAGACGTGTTTTTATCCTATTATTTCATCCATGTGTCTGCTTTTATCCTTAAATGGATTCATGGAGTACATATTATTAATTTCTCCTAAAATAAATTTAAAATCTATCCAATAATACTTTCATTTAGACAAAATAATTCAAAAACAATATAATATCAATTGTAACTGTGGTGGAAAAGCACAGTGGACATCCAATGATTAATCAGGCTTTATTTTCTCTTCAATGTTTTCTTCAAGAGTTTTCAATGGTATATATCCAAGCATTGGAAATCTTGAATGACATATATACATATATGCTGACTTGGATGGCCACTGCCTACACCTCATGTTAACATCATTCATTATGTTAGCTTTGCTGGCGCAAATCTTTCCACCCATCATGTCGGGCTACATATAATCTGTATTTTATTTATTTATTTATTTTTATCCGTGCAAGCAAGGGTTAGGGGCATTTAATACTTTTTAGATATTATTAACTTTTATTTTATAAATCTAAATTTCTACATTAATAATAATAACAATAAAAAAGTTAGGGGCATTTAGAATTGTCAAACCTAGAACCTGTAATCATGATTGCGGAGCATCTTTAATCCTAGCCTTTCGAATCTTCTTAGATGAAAAAGGAGGACGTAGGTCTGAAATTATGGGATGACAATATATTTCCCTAATTAAGCCTTGCATTTTTAATATATAACAAACTCCTTGATAAGCTAAGAATCTATGCCCGTCGACAAATCAAGCCCCACCATGCACACCAATTTCAAGAACACTTATCCATGGATGTCCCGATTCTATCATTTGCCACACTACTGGTCTCTGCTTTTACATGGAAGAAATAAGTTGAAGATTGAAATACATACAATCAACTTGACTGAAATGGGATGAGTCATTTGTCAGGGAAGGAAGTTGCATGGACACTGTCTTTTATTATTATTATTTTTAGACGAAACTTGTGCTGACGTAGCGTCTCACTTATTAGTAAAATAATAGGTTCACAATTATATCAGTCAAAATTAGGGTTTTTTCCAACACATGTCCTAAAGGGCCGCCCTAATGTCAATGAATTGAAGGTTTCCACATGCTAGAAAAACCAAACGAGACCAAATGATTTTCTTAAAAGATGATGACGACGACCTTCTAAGCTAGGAGGGAACCCAAAAAAACATATTAAATTTGTGTAAATTCAATGGATATCATACAATTGTACTTTTAGCATTTGTGGATTTCATGTGAGACCGTGAATGTTCTAAAGTTGCTGAGTGCAATAGTTTTGGCAAAACTTGTTCTTAGAGGAAAATCAAATAGATGGAGTGTTTCATTATTGAGGCTGGGAACTATTTTCTTAAATTTTATACCTCTGTCCCGACTCATGTTACATCATACGCCAGACTAAAGTTTTTTTAGGTTCAGATCATTGACTAAAACGGTGGAGTTAACTAAACTTGATTAATTTAATAATATTAATTATAAAAAATAAATTTTTATCAATATAATTGAAATGCATCATCTTAATACTCTTAAAATGATATTTGTTATCTTATTTGATAGGTAAAATTAATAAAAATATATAACTCTATAGAACATAAAATAACAAAAATAAGAAGTTGAAGTTTAATTCTCTGTTAAATAATAAAATTAAAAAAATAATTTTATAAATAGACAAAAAACTCATCTCGTATTCATCAGAGTTAACTTATTAAATTTGTGACTTGGTTGCAAGATTAGGATAAACTCATAAAAAACAAACTTAATAAAACTATGAAACTCAATTATCTAACAAATATAATATTAAAGAGTAAAACTTAAAAAAAATTCAATTTAAACAAGTGGGGTTGAACATTTTTTAAGCTTCAAATTCAAATAAATTAAAATAAAATTGAAGGACTGAATAATAAGTAACAAGAATCAAGGGATCAAAATGTAAAAAACCCAAGGGGTAAAAGAAAGGAAAACACTATCAGAATAAACAATGCTCACTCACGTCTGAGCACATTTAGGTTTTTGTTAACATCTAGTAAAGTAATTTTCTTTTCATAGTTCACGCCTCGAGACCTTGATGATATAGATCCTTCTTATCTTTATCCACTTTGGTATTAAATTAAGACACCATCCTTTGAAAGCTTTTTGGATGCTTAAGATGCCTTTCCAATGATTTAAATATAAATTATTTGCATCCTTCAACCTTCTTCTTTATGTTTTTTAACTTTGCTGAGCAGTGTCCACATGCCAGCTGCAATGCCATTACACACACACACAGAAGAAACCCGATAAACATACTGATCTGAATGGCTGGATCTTGACAGCTGCGGTGATGAACTGGATCCACGAGCTTCTCTTTTTTACCCAATAGTCGCTGCCCTCCAAAAATCAATTTATTAAATTCAGGTGGAGTTGGGATCACCCTTTCTGGGCCTGGAATACGAGCACAGTGGCCCTCAGTCCCTCTCACCAGCTTCAAGTTGTAGTGATAAAAATGTTTTATAACAATGTTTTTTTTATTTTTTTAAATTTAATTTTAACACAAGAACATCAAAAAAATTTAAAAATATTTAATAATTAATAATATTTAATTAAAAAATAAGGTTAAACTGTAATACCAAACAGAGTTTTAATTCCAAACTTCCTTTGTGCATGTAAAAAAAGAAGCTACTAAGCTAGAAGTCGAGAATAATTGGATGGAAGGAAAGATGCTCGAGTGATTCGACGAGACAGTAGTGGGTTCAAATCTTGACATCGAAAACACCGCTCATGCGCAACTTAAGATTGATAGAATAAGCCTTGATTATCACATCTAAATAAATTGCTGTTGAAATAAATTATGATTAGAAATTATAAATATATTAAAATCGAATGTTTGTAGTGACCCATTATTATCCTAATTTTTCAGAATAATTGAAGTATTATCGTCCTAGTTTTTTTGCATTTTTTTTTCAAAGTGAATTTTCAAGTGCTAGCATTAGGGAATCAAGAAGTGAACGACCCATGAATGCCTTGTTATCATGCTGAACTGAAATCACAAGCCCAAGCTCCAACCATTGACTAGCAAGTGAAGTTATAGAATTATGAGAAAAATATGCATATAAACAAGGAATCAATAAGACAAATAAGAAATAACACTCATGCTTAGAAAGACCGCGAGGAGCAACAGTGACGAATCCAAGATGTGGCTTATTTCCCTCCAATTATATTTAAAATTATAACTACTTTCTCTTTTGATAACTATAAACTTGTTAAGTGTAGAGTTAGAAAGGAAAAGAGAGTTACTCATCATCGTGAAGTCTAGAAAATCTTTTAAAAAATTTGCACTAGAACTCCTTAAAGGTAACAACCTTGTTGCCATAGAATTCAAGTTCTATTTATTTTGGATTTGTAAATATTTAGTGGTTTGTAAGGAAGTTATTATTAGCAATGACTATTTAAATCTAGCTATGTTTTTCTTCGAGCATGATGGCCTGCTAGCTCCTAACAATATATTCTTAAGACTTGTCTTTATTATGTTATTGATAAAAATATAATGTTGAAAAATAAAAAATATATATTTAAAAAAACCAATAAAAAACACTTGAGTCAAATTGAGTTAACTCATCAAAACAAGAAAAATAATGATGACTAATCTTTAAAAAAACTCAATGTTGACAAATAATTTTTTTTAAAAAAAGCCACATGTAAAAAAAAAAGTAAAATAAAATAATGTTACACAAGTTAATTTTTAAAACCTGTGACCCAGGTCATTAGATCGAAATTATCTTGTCAAAAAAATCATAAAGTTCAATTTCTAACTAATCTAATATTGAATAATTAATTTGATAAAAATAATTTTTAAAAAAGGATCCAAAAAAAGAATGACTCAGTCTAAAATAAAAACAAAAAGAGAAAAATAATTTGAGTTTTTTTATAGAATAACATAAAGTCCAAGGATAAGAGAGAAAAAAGAGGGAGGAGAAGGGGAAAAAAAAATAAACTCTTTTATGTGCAACCAACCACCACACATGTTATGCATTCAAAAAGGTCTTGTTGGCACCCACGGCATTAGCCTAGCGGTGGCAGGAGTATTTGCTCCTTCCACTGTCACAGGTTCGATCCTTGGAGTTGCATGTCTGTCAGCCCCGCGCTGCCTTACCTGCCTGCTGGGTTTGCAGGGTATTCAGTGGGCCGTGGGGATTAGTCGTGGTGCGCGCAAGCTGACCCGGACACCCCACGTAAATAAAAAAAAAAAAAAGAGGTCTTGTTGAGATGCATTAAACACCATCAAAGATGGATGCATTCTGACACCGGAGGCAGCCGCATGTGTGGCAACTTCCTTTACACATTGGTATATGCAATACACACTTTAACCTATTTTTCATTATTTGTCAACACTGGTCCCTACAATTGTTTTTAGTCTTAAATTTAGTCCCTCAAGCCTTAATTGTTTCAAATAAAAAAATCAAGATTTATTTTACATTTTAAGAGATCCAATAAAAATAAAAATAAAAATAAAAATAAAGTGACCAAATTTGTTTATGGGTTTGATCTTTCCCTTGCTTATGCACTTTAGTCCCTGACTCTTAAAAAAAAAAGGTTGAATATTTATTTATTATTCAAATTCAATTCCTATAACTCAAGTTATTTTAAATCAATATAATTTCATTTAATTTTGCTAAACTAAGTATCAATTGAGTGTTGTTTGTTCCCCTAATATAACATGAAACCTACACGAAGCCAATCAAAGCAAAATATCAAATCTATTACCAATCCAATCTAATTTAAAAGAATGGAATTAAAGAGGTAATAAAACTTGAGTTATAAAAAAAAAAAACTGACACTATAACAATAATTTTGTGACGGAGTGGATGGTGATTTTCCATTTTTTTTTAATGTAACTGTAGTTTTTATATTTGTAATTGTGACTGTGATTCTCTCGAACATGACAACGTAATTTAACTATAGCTATCAAATTATGGTAAGCCTACTTTGCCTTCTAACTAAGTTCTCAGATTCACCAAGCCTTCCTTTGTTAGAAGTAAGTCTTTCAACAATTGTTTTATGGCTCAAGCTCATGGCCACTGCTCAAGGCCATGCCATTACACGCTCATGGCCATAAATGCACGCGTGTTTAGACCATACAATCCGCTTAACCTTACTTCAATGTCTGAAAAGGAGAAAAAAAATAGAAAACAATGAACATGAATATTTTAAAGATGAACCGATCAACAAAATCCAAATTGCTTATGGCCATACAAATCAAATACAAACAAAACCCTGAACTACAAAGGACAAAATCAATTACAAAATTTAATAAATTCATTGTTTGAAAATGAATTAAATTATTGAGTATTTTTTATATATAATTCTTCCTTGTTTATTAAAATTGTAGGATTCATTGTATTAAGTTTTTAGGATCATAACTGTAAATGCTCCCTTAACATGTTAGGAGCATACATCTAACCTAGAATACGCGGATTATAACTTAATTTATAATAGATGGGCTTTTTTTTTATTATTTTGTTCATCAAACTTTTTTCTTCTCTTTAATTTAATTTTTTTTTATTATAACATTAGTTGTCAGGTTCTTATAATTTGTTATGTAAAGGCAAAATTTAAAGATAGGGATTAAAATAAAAGGTAAAAAAAGGTTAGGTGGTGCTTGTGACATTAACATCAAAAAGTTAGCTTTGATTCATCTATTTGACAATGAATACTTTTTTATTCCCTATTTTTTTCTTCTAAAATTGACTCTCAAATGCAAAAAATTATTTTTTTTTCATTTTTCAATTTCTAGATTTAAAATATAAGAGAAAAAG
>NW_011500307.1:155420-206843 GCF_000495115.2 Populus euphratica | reverse complement strand
AAAATTGTTATTTTAAAGAGTTAAATTAATAGAATAATATTTTAAATAGTATAAATATAAATTATTTTACTTATGCATATTCTAATAAAAAAATTATTTGAAAAGTTAATTGTATTGGAATGGAATAAATAAATATTTTATTTTTTTAAATAATTTTAATGTTTTTTTTATATAATTATATTTAATTGGTTTGTTTTTTTATTGTTCTGTTGGTTTTGACTTTTTCAAATATATATATATGCTGCATTGCTCAGAAACATGGTGTAAATTGTGTTTCTTTAAAATTTATTTTTTTTATATTTTGATTGTATTGATGTCAAAAATTTTTTATTTTAATACATTTCTAAACTTAAAATACTTTGTACCATCGCCAATCTCTAACAAACCCATAAAAATAACATTTATTAAAAAAAATATTTTTTAACATTTTATTTAACTTACTTCCTACAACATAAAAAACAAAATAAAGAAAAACTAAAATATAATCTTTTTATTTATTTTTCACTCTTTACTTAGCTCTTGTATTTAGTTAATTAATACATATCATAATTTTATATAGATTTTATTGAAAATTTTCTTTTAAAATCTTAAATATAAAAAAGCTATAATTTATAACTTTTTTCAAGTTTATCCTTTTCAAATCACAACCTCAAAAACTACCACCATACTAAATGCATACTCAAACAAACACTCAACTTTAACTTGAATGTTGTTTTTTTCAAGTTAAATTATTTATGATTTTTTTAATATTTAAAAAATTATGATATGTTATTAAACAGTATCCTTGATATTTAAATATAAATTAATCAATTATTGAATTGATAATAAATTAAATTTATTTATCTATTAACTCTATTTATTTAAAATTATAATTTATATTTGGGTCAACATATTAGAAACCTGATATATCATACACATTAAGAATTATTAATAAAAAATTAAACCGGAATGATTAATCAAGTGTGAATTAATTAAAAATAAATTTAAAAATTAAGCGGTATAATATATTTAATTTAAAGATTATAGTTTTAGTCCTAAACTAATTAACAGGGGAGTTGATTAATTAAATTTTTAAAATTATCTATCAATATATTACATGTGTGTATATATATACTATTTAAAGGCAAATTAATATCTTGTTATTTATATAATTTTTATAATTTTTTATAAATATAAAGCTACACCTATTATTTTGAGAGAGAAAAAGTTACGTGAGAAATTAAAAAAAATTATCTAAATACAAAATTAGAGTTAGCACTATAAATCTATAAAAAAATTATTTTTTATTAGTAATTTATATGGATTATCCTTTAAAACTAAACAATTAAAAATTTTGTGATTTATGATAATATAATTTTAAAAATCTAATCAAAGCTAAAAATTAAATCATTAGGTAAATTTTATATCATTCTAAATATATCCAATCCCAACAAGATGATAGAAAGTCTCAAATAGTTTTTATTATTATTATTTCTACTGCTTATATAAATATTAAGAAACTGACACTAGCTTCATCAAATCCAGCCAAATGATAGCTTTGATAAAAGTAAGGGCAAAAAAACAGGACACCTCGTGAACTGAACATAAAAGCCGCCCTTGCTCTTTTCACGACGCAGTCCCCGAGCTGTTTACTGTCGTGTTTGTTTGCACACTGTTAGAAATGCTTTTTTATTTGAAATTGTTTTAAAATATTTTTTTATTTTTTAAAATATATTTTTAATAACTCCAAAAGTTAAAAAAATACTCCTAATAATTAATTTTAAAATAAAAGGCACATTATAATCTTAAAAAACTGTTTGAAACTATGGTAACAATAATAGTTTAAAGTATTTTTTTTAGAAATACATCTAAATAAAATATTTTTATTTTTTAAAATTATTTTTAATATTAATGTATCAAAATAATTTTAAAATATAACAAATTTATTTTAAATAAAAAAAAATTCAGAATTTTAATATAAGGTGCCCGCCATGTGCAAAGGAAAAGGAAAACATGAAGCGCTCTCTCAATCAATGAAAAATGGAGACAGAAAGAGATAGGAGCTGTGGTCTACGGATGAGAGCCACATGTCATCATTGCTTCTCTGATCAATTTGACTTATGAGAGTGCTTCTTTTTCTCTGTCCAGCGAAGCCGTGGATCACGTGCACATATTACCCCTTCTCTCTTCTTACTTCTTTTTATTTTTCTAAATTATATATAATAAGATAAGTTCAACTAAGACTAATTTATTTTGTTTTGTTTAGAGATTATTTTATTTTATAAAGTTTGGTAAATTAATGTAAATTAATGTAAATTTTTAATTTTTTTATAATTAATTTTTATAATTTTATTCTTTATTATTTAAGTTAATTAAAAATTAAATTTTATAATTTATTTTAATATATTTTTTATTTAATAATGTTAATTTCATTATCTAAATTTGATAAGTTAATATATATTAACTTGATTTTTTTATTTTATTCCTTAACTTCAACAAATTTTTTATTTATTGACTATAAAATATCATGATCTTATAATTTGGATTGTAAATTTTACTTTAATTTGAATTAATTTAATATTTATATTATATTAAAAAAATTAAGATTTGTCAAGTTAATTAAGTTATTTCAAATCAATTTTTATATAATTTAAATTTTATTTTATTTTCAAAACATAATAGCTTTGTCGACTTGATACCCATACATAATAAAATCTAAATCACATGCATTTCTCAAACCTAATCAGAGAAAGGGTCTTGTAAAAACGTAGCTAACGGTACCAATCTCTTTTCATTACGTTTTATACAGCACAATGAACAAGATTTACAAGGAAAGCATTGTGTACAGGGAAAGTTTTATTTTTTATTATTGCAGCACTGTCAAAGGAAAGCCAATACATCTGTTAGCTATAATGCTGCTGCTGTCGGAGAGAAATTAGCACAGGCAATCACACGTTGATTATCATATCAGTGATAATCATCTTCTCACTCAATCTTCGCATATTGATTGTCCAACAATTTCTGAGTTGCTTTGTTTAACAAAATACTAGATGCTCCACGCCCGTTTTGTTTTCCATGGCGATCGATCTACTTTACACTTTCTGCGGTTAAATTCCTTGTTTTTGTCACACACACACTTCTATCCTCGCATCAGATTCCTGTGCCCTTCCCACCAGATAGGCTCCGTCAACTTTTGAGTTTTGCATGAGAAAAAACATCCGGCCTTGCCATAAAGGAGAATTTTGGTAAAAAATTTGTTGTTATAAGTTCATTACTACCACATGAAAGCATATATACCTTGAGAGGAGGAGATTCTAAGAGAGTGGAAAGCCAATCTCCAAGCAACCAGCAGAATTAGCAGGTCGAGGAGTACAAGAATTTGCTTTGCTAGTGGAGCACTGCGTAAGAACTTTCTGGGTTCAATTCTATCCTTCTTGTGACTGAAGTTTGCTGGAAATCACTCTCACAAAACGAATCTATGAAACTGAGTGCTATGCTTTTTAATATAAAAAAAGCCTGACTTTATCATAAAAGTTTGCCTGTGGATTGAAATGGAAAGATCACTTAAAAGGTGGTCGCCACCCCATGAAAAAAGAAGGGCACCTTGCTCAGGCGCAAAAGATGCTGGGAGTCCCCTCCCACCAGAGTCTCACATGCTTTTGAGTGTATTTAAGATTATGACAGTGTGATGATTTAAAATGTTTTTTTTATAAATATATCAAAATAATTTTTTTAATTTTTTCAAAAACATTTTATATAAATATATTAAAATCAAAAAATATTTATAAAAAATCATTTATCCTCACTAAGACACAGGGACATCTAAATTATTCTGTTTATTTTTGTATTCCAAAAATGTTTTTAAAAAATTTATTTTTTTTAAATTTTTTGAATTAATATTTTTTTATGTGCTGATATTAAAAATATTTTTTAAAAAATAAAAAATATATATTATTTTAATATATTTTTAAATAAAAAATACTTTAAAAAATAAACATAATCACACTTACAAATATACTAAAACTTAAATTAAAAACATTATTTTAACTATTTTTCGTTTAAATTACAATTTAAAATATGACATACTGTATAAATATGCGGGTATTAAAATCATGAGCACTTTCATGATCAGATGCATAGGAAAACATTATTATCATTCAAAAAGACACAGAGAGCTCTCTCAATTAATCAAAAATTGAGCGAGGAAGTGATGGGTGTCGTGTTTTTAAAAAAATTATTTATCGTGTGGCGTGTAATTAAATTCTAAATAGTGTTTTATAAAAATTTCTTATTTTTATTTAAAATTATTTTATTATATATTTTATACGATTTTGATATAAAAATAATTTTTTAAAATAAAAAATATATTTTTAAATAAAAAACATTTTAAAAAATAACTATTATTTTAATATTAAATATTAACCTTAAAAGGAGAAAGAAAAATATAAAAATAAATGCAGCTGTGAAAGAGAGTGTGAGGAGTTGTGGCATAGTTTTTAAATGATTGGATCACGAGTCAGATGAGTCAGATCCGAATCAATAAGTTAGAGCCTTCGTATTTTTTCCACGTGCGCACACAAAATTCAAACCAGTTGGTCACAGTGGAGTGGAATAGCGGACCACTGAAAAAGAAAGAAAACAAGCTCATGGACGGCAAAATTCAAACTGCACGGTCTCTGTCTCTCTCCCCCCGCACTAATTTCTTGTGCCCAGCCACAACACCTACGTTTCTTTCATGGATGCCTCTTCCTCTCATCTCTAGGCCGCTCTTTCTGACTCTTCCTTTGCAAGTGGTTTCCCTACCAAAGAAGAGTACTTCTCGACCAACAGAGACGAGGCGGGTTCTGGTTTGGCATCCTGTATAAGGTGGGATAGAGCTGTTCTCTTTTTGAAAGAGAGTAGGCCCCTGGCTGAGCCTGAGCTTGTTTGTTTTGTGTTTGAGGTTGGCTTGCTTTGTGATCAGTGGCGGAGGGAGGGGGGCTGGCAGGGGCCAGGGCCCCGGCAAGGAAATTTTTCCCAGCCCCTCCCTTGTATAAAATAATTGAAATTCTAACTCCACCCCTGTATGTGGTGCCGTTGATTCCCCGCCTAGTTGAATAACTGACCGATAGCAGAATGGTAAGCTTCTTCGTTCACCTGCACTCGTTCCCGTCAACCAAGCGACTTGAATGCAGTTGCAGACACCTACAAACTTTTATATATATATATATTAAAAAAAACTGGGTCTCAGTTGGGTTGTTCTGGTTATGGATTGACAGGGTTTTTTCAAATCAATTTTTAAATAAATTTTTATTTAAATTCAGTTCAATTCCAAATCTGAATTGGCCCACTAAACCGGTCTAGATTTTAAAATTATGAGTGATACTAAACAAATCATGATCAAGAAATCCTTACACTTAATTTGAGAGGAAATTCTAGCAAAAATGAAACTTAGAGCCCTACTAAAGCATATAATTTGCAGGTCATTAAGCTTTGTTTTAGTGTTTGATATTGGTCCAATTACATTTTTGAGGATTTTTAAAAATTATTTTTTCTTTTTATTTTTTAATAGTTTTAATGTGTTGTTATTAAAAGTAAATTTTAAAAATAAAAGAAATATTATTTTTATATATTTTTTAAAAAAAGAAATTTAAAAATAACATGTAACACGTATATCATGACAAAAGTTTTGTGTGTGTGTGTGAAATTGGACAATAATCCATGGCGTTAGAAATCCAGGAAAAGGACATTGCCCCAATACAAGTAATGGAAGTGATGGCACTTGAGAGGCAATTTAATGAGGCAGATGCTTTTACTTGTACCTGAAAATCGTACCAAGTCATGGACCCTTTTTGATAATGCAATTGGTACCTTTGACTCAACATATTTATTATCATTGGGATTATTAATTTATTTTTTAAATATATTAATGATATTTTTTTATTTTTTAAAAATTATTTTTAATATTAGCACATCAAAACGATCCAAAACGTATAAATCATATTAAATTTTATTAAAAAAAATAAATAATTTTTTTTTAAATTTTTTGAAAACACAAGTTCAACTGCGTTCCTAAACATTCTCTTAATAATGCAATTGGTACCTTTGACTCAACATATTTATTATCATTGGGATTATTAATTTATTTTTTAAATATAATTTAGATAGCATACTTAAATTTCATTTATGAAGTCATTTTAATAATTTTATTTTTTACTCTTATTTTGAACTCTAATTTGGTGCGCCAAAATTATTTGTGATAAATTTTGTTTATTAAATCAGATTTCACCGAGCGTTTAAAATCCTCTGAAGATTAACTTTAATTCCAATTGGTGAATAAACTAATCTTAAAAATATTTTATGATATAATAATAATAAAACTATATGGAAACTCATTGAGCCTTCAATGCAAAAAAATAAAAAATAAAAAATCACTCTCAAAATAAGCAGGCCTTGTTGGTGAAGGAGAAGAACTTGTACGAGGATTATGGAGCCCATGGCGCAAAGGGCTTTTTACAGGAAGGGGAAATTGGAGGCAAAAATATAATTATTTTACATGTTGATTCTATTGGATATTCTTGATATATATGCTTGAATAGATATCTCACATAAATTAATAATGATACAAGGATATACTATAATAATGAAGGGAAATTAAAAAAATAAAAAAATAAGGTAAATATTAATTTAGCCCCTAATGAATTATCCTGTAATCAATCAAGTTTCAAACTTTTTTTTTTATCGATTTTACTTCAAATGAAATAGACTTTAGATAATGTCATTCTTCAGTCCATCAAATAATAGTTATAGTTAAATATTTCACCCATTTTTTATATTTTTTCATTAATTGTTTCCATTAAAAGTATCAAAATAAACTCCAAAATGATGTAATGATAATCTTAGTGCTGAATCATAGAAAGATTTCCTATTATACGAGCCATTAAAATGGAAAAAAGGGGAAATTTACCATTATTTGATGTTAAAATAATCTTCCAAAAGTATAATCATTTCAAGAGTATAAAATTAAATATATTATTTAATTGGCAATGATGAATAGATTAAGTGGTATTCGGCATAAAATTAATAAAATAAATAGAATCATAATTTAGAGTCTAATTAGTGTTATGATATCTTCTATTTTTTACACCAAGTTATATAAAAATATTATTTTATTAATTAAATAGCTTTTGTTTTTGGTATTTGTGTTTGTGTTTCAAGTTTTAGTTTTATAAAAGTTAAAATAATTTTATTTATTTATTTTCCATATAAAAATTCATCTCACAATATTTTTAACCAAATACTTATTTTAAAAAAAATATATTTTTAAATTATAATTAAAAATATATTTTTTAAAATCTCACCATAATCACATAAAATAATATCATGTCAAACATATATCTAATAAATACTGGGAAGATATACGAGGATATGTTTAAGATTGTGATAAATATTAATTTTCAAAGTATTTTTTATTTGAAAAATCAAAATAATGTTTTTATTTTTTAAAAAATTATTTTTTATACCAATACATTAAAAAAAATTAAAATTAACTTAAAATTAAAAAAGTCATTTAAAAAAATTTAGTCTAATAGCAAGAACAAACACTATCTTGATATTAAAATGAAACTCACTCATCCATGAAAAAAAAAAAAGATTGTTACTTCATAAAATAATATTTGAGATAATAGTAATAGTTGTTTTTTTATTAAATATTTTTATTTAAAAATATATTAAATAATTCTTTTTTAAATTTTTTAAATTTCCTTTTAATTTAGGCACATTAAAATAATTTAAAATATAAAAAATAATTTAAAATATTTTTTCTTAAAAAAAAAATCAAAAACATTTCCTTACCCGCAAAATCAAACATCCTCGGAGAAATTTAACTCGCCCACGATACTCTAGACACTAGACAGACTCAAAAACACGAACAGCTGGCTAGTTCCATCGAACAGATCACCAGCCAATCTATCAACTCAACTCCTTCCCCCTCTCACTCGATCTTGTCTCTAATTACAAAACCCACATTTGCATTTTCAATCTTTCCTTGCTTTACTTTGTAATAACATAAAAGTCTTTCGCAATAATCCCACCAAATCCTGATAATCAAAGGCATTAAAGATGCATGGTGGTAGTAAAGGATTTAATACTAACAGGACATCATCAAGTATGGTTTCTGGATCAAGAATCTCCACTTTGTTACTCTCAATGTTTGCTACTTTTGCTTCCATTTATGTTTCTGGCAGGTATGTTTTATTTCCTCCTCTAATCTTACTATCTTGATCATTGACCGACATTTCAATCACTAAGAAATATTGGAACTTTTTGTGTTTTGACTAACTAAAGATCGAAACTTTATTTAGTGTGTTCTTGTTTTAGTCTGAATTGTGTGCTGGGTTTGATTTGGGATTATAGGTTATGGCAGGAATCACAAAACAGGGTTTATTTGATTAAAGAGCTTGATAGGATTACTGGGCAGGTGGGTTTTCAATTTTTCTGTTATTTAGTGGTTTTGAATGTTATTTCCTTTGTGTTTTTTTCTTTCTTTGTAATTTGTTGATTTTGGATTCTTGATGAATTTTTTAGATTGGGTTTTTATTACAAAGTAGTGATCTTGGTGTATTGTGTTTGAAATTTATATAGAGTAATATTGATTTCCTCATTTTAGGGCCAATCTGCAATATCAGTGGATGATACATTGAAAATAATAGCCTGCAGGTAATTTGATTGATAGTTTGGTTTGATATATGATTTATCTTTTGCCTGTTTTGTGGTTTATTGAATGGGGCGATGGTTTGTTTAGGGAACAACAGAAGAAGTTATCAGCTCTTGAGACAGAATTGGCCGCAGCTAAGCAAGAGGGTTTTACTTCAAAGCTTTTAACAGAGAATGATGGGGCTAATGCAAAGAAAAGGCATCTTGTTGTGATTGGGATAATGACAAGGTTTGGCAATAAGAACAATCGGGATGCAGTCCGAAAGGCGTGGATGGGAACTGGTAGGATATTGTGTGGTCTCATGGTTTTGCTTTTGTTGTACGTATTGGTTCAGTGAGATTTCATTTGCTTAGGTTGGAAAATGGAAGTAATCTTGCTCAAAGTTCTTTTGAAGAATTATGGGTTTTTGGGGTGCACTGCAGAAAATGAATAAGAGAGGAATGATGGGAAGAATTTTCATAGTGATGCTGCAGTGCTAGGATTCATGGTAATTATATAAGTAGCTATTCTTTTTAACCAAATAAATAAAAACCCTAAATGGTGTAAAATAATTTTGTATATTCATGGCAGCAATCAACCGGAGACATGTTTCCAAATTTGTAGATGGCATTTGAAATGGACCAAATTGTGAACTGTAGATGGAGTCCCAAACAGTCTAACTATAGCCTTTGAATGTACTGTGGGGCATCATTTGGAAAGTAGATATGTAGGTAAAAAACAATAATAACAACAAAAGCAGCAGCCATAGTTTGGGTAGTTGAGGACTCAAAATGAGAAATGGAGGTATGTAGGAAAGGTATAATGCAGCAGGAAAGCAAGTAATAGACATGTCCCAATAAGAAGTACAGTACCCTTGCAGAATAATAGTGGTGTTTCATGGACCTTTGACTTCGTTAGTGAATTTTGCTACGGCCACTGTCATTAAATTATTTGATTAACCTTCTCTTCTTAAGATTGATATATTTTACTAGGATTTATTAACCTGTGAATCATATTCGTATAATACAGTATGCTCTTTCTAACTTGGTTTTCTTTTCATTTATCGTTGCATGAAACATGCAATGGTGTTTTTGTATTTTGATTTTCTTTGGGAATCTCAAAGTCAACCTCCATCCTTTCAGGTGCAATGTTGAAAAAAATGGAGAACGAGAAGGGAATAGTTGCACGCTTTGTCATTGGTAAAAGGTATTCATTCATAATTGTTGTTGATGTTTCTGTAATATATTTCCTTTCAGTACTCCTTTCCACTATCATGAACCATGATGAAAGCATAAAAAAATGGTTCTCCGTGTTCTCTTGCAGTGCAAATCCCGGGGACAATTTGGATCGTGGTATTGACAATGAAAACAGGCAGTCTAATGACTTCATCATTCTTGTATGTTAATGAGATATGTGGTGATTTTAGAATGCCATGATTTTATGATTCTTATTCTTATTCTTTCCCTTTATAATTTAACACACCCATTGAATTATTCATCAAAAGAGAAAAAAAGACCCATTGAATACGGATGTTTTCAAGGCATTGTATAAGGTGCTTAACTTTTTAAATATATGATCCATAGGCCAGCTGAACATTTTTATGTGAGTAAATAGGTAGAGATAAGAAGTCATAACATATAATAAAAATACCAGAAGCATACTAAGTCCAAAAATGTAGAAGCAACCCTTGTATACATGGACTCAACTGGTTGTTATATATAGCCCTTTCTTATATAGGCTCAACCACTTGTTGCTTTTTGTTCACAGGATGACCTTGTGGAGGGAACAGAGGACCTTCCAAAAAAGGCTAGATTGTTCTTCGCATATGCTGCAGATAAATGGGATGCGGAGTTTTATGCTAAAGTTAATGACAATATCTATTTGACTATTGGTTAGTATCATCAAAGATGGATTTATACATCATGGCCTTCTGAGTTTTGGTTTTCTCTGTTGCATAGTTTGCATGACCAAATAATTTTTTTTTTTCTTTGTTTGCTCAATAAACGTATATGCTCCACTAAGCAACTTTATCCGTCAATATCAGTCTATCAAGAAGCATGTATGCTTATATATATATATAATAATTTTAATATGAAAACCTGATTTGAGTATGGCATGGTATAACCATTACAAAATAGAGGATGAATTTTTAATCACCACGGTGTAGAACTGTTGTTTACCAAGATTAAGACACGTTTTCATGTTGAAGATTCTAAGCTGGTACTTCAAGTTTTTAGAGGTTCAGAGATAAACTTCCTTTTGAATTGCAAATCTACAGCTTCAAAGGCATGGATTCTAGTGCAAAACCCAACCTAATGATTTATATCTTTTTTGGGCAGGGAAGGAAGAAGTAAACCTTTTTTTCTCTCGCAAAAGTACAATATAAATCAATATCCATTGTTGTTGAAAATGCACCTTAGGCATGCAAGGCACCTAGCCTCAGGGTTGATGTGTTTCTGAACCAGTAAATTAGGCACGCAATATGAGAAGCACTTGAGCAATTCATTTCTTTCACGGGGAAATGTCTGCCTTCTCTATTTTTATTTCCTTTTATTCGCTCTCTCTTCTGGGAAAATGTGCAGCTCTTTATGTTTTCTTTATTTTAAATTATTTTTTGGCAAATAAAAAACTGTGAAAATATTTATCTGTTATAATTCAAATACATGCCTAATTTTGCCTAGGCTTGCCTCTGTGATTTGCACCTTGCATCTAGGCTCCAAGAGATGTTGCGGATTTATTGTGCCCAGTCCTTTTAGCAACACTGATTGTAGATAGTCACATAATAAAAGTATTGTCAGCATTCTTCATTTTTAATCTGAAAAGACATTAGGAAAATTGATAAGGCCTTCTGACCAGCAGGATTACTATAGTCTAGATTGCATCGCTCCAACTTTTTTAATGTTATGAAAGCACTTGTCTTATCACTTCTCCTTCTTCACAGATGCTTTAGGAACTGCACTGGCAGCTCATTTTGACAAGCCTCGTGCTTATATTGGTTGTATGAAATCAGGCCAAGTTTTCTCTGAACCGTGAGTTTCTCCTTAAAAGTCAACTAACGACATAAGTGGAATTGGATTTGTGACTCTTTATCATTTAATTTCTTATTTTCAAACTCTACTGTTGAGATTTGGCAGGAGTCATAAATGGTATGAACCAGATTGGTGGAAGTTTGGTGACAAGAAATCGTAAGTTATACCTTAACGAAATGTATATTCAAGTACATGGAAGTTCTCGACGTACCATGATTCTGACACCTCCAACTTATAAATCTGTTTCTTACATCTTTGCAAGATATAAATATAATGAATTTCTCGCAATTTTATTTTAGTGGGCATCAACATTGTTCATAATCTTCTTAATAAACTCGCAGCATACCTAAACCTGTGCATTGTGAACAACTGTTTGAAATGAGGAATTGATTCTCTTCTCGTAATGCAGCTTTGCCATTTGATCTGTTTCTCACCGTGTGAAATCATGTTGAAAACTAAATGTCATTAAGCTTGGTTGTAGTGCATGGTTATAAAAATTAAAATGTGGTACCTGGCTGCAAGTAACACCAACCTTCAAGTTGATCGAGCACTCTTGGTTTGAAATTCACGTTAATACAAGCTTTTTTTTTAATAACCAGTCAATACCCGAATAATTTGAATGCGTGCTATTGTAATCTATCTGCATCAATTACACATGCAATGCTGCAGAATTTAGGATAAGAGGCTTGTTAGGTTTTTGTTTAGTTTTACTACTCCAAGCTTGTCTTTTTAAATATAACATTCTTTCTTCCACTCAACAGGTATTTTCGCCATGCTTCAGGCGAGATGTATGTCATATCACGAGCTTTAGCGAAATTTGTGTCGATAAATAGGTAAAGTCTTTTCTTCTTCTGTTGCATCCGTTACGTGACCAGTGACCAGCATGGAGCAATGTCTGAATCCAAAATTATAGTGCAGATCTATTCTTCGAACCTATGCACATGATGATGTCAGTGCTGGATCCTGGTTTCTTGGGCTTAATGTCCTACATGTTGATGAAGGGAAGTTTTGCTGCTCATCATGGTCATCAGGTCTCTTACTTCTCTCTCTCTCTCTCTCTCACACACACGCGCGGGCGCGCGCACATGCGCGCACATACACGGAAGGTTGCCTAGGTGAGGTGACCCGACCAGATTTAGCTTGCCTTTGAAGAATTTTTGGGGATTTTTTTGAAAATTAGCACATTTGACCAAAATATTTACAAAATAGCAAATGCAAAAAAAATATTTGGAAAAATAGCAAAGTTTTAACATAGATACGATTTAGAATAGTGACTTTAATAAAAAACATGATTTGGAATATGGAGTTTGACCAAAAAAGTAAAACCGCAAACTAGCTCTAAATCTAACCCCAAACTAATCTTAAATACAAACTCTAAACAATACACTAACCTTAAATCTCAAAAACAAACCCCAAACACTAACACGAATCACTAAATCTCAAAAACAAACCCGAACACTAATTTTAATCATTAACCTTGAAAACAAACACTAATCAATAAAACCTAAAAACAAACCCTAACTAAATATAATAAAATCTTTTGGTTATTTCGGCCTTTTTAAAAAAAAAATCTTTTGGGTTTTTTTATTTTTTTTAATTCCATCATTTAGTGTGGAGTTTTTATTGAATTATACTCTCCAGTATTTTCTCCAGTATTTGATGGTAAACCCTAGACAAAACAAAAGATTAAAAAAAAAAAGTCAAAAAAGTCTATTATATTTAGTTAGGGTTTGTTTTTAGGGTTATTAATTAGTGTTTGTTTTTAAGGATAGTAATTAGTTTTGGTGTTTAGGGTTTGTTTTTAGATTTAGGATTATAATTTAGGGTTCAGGTATTGTTTAGAATTTGTATTTGGAGTTAGGGTTAGTTTGCGGTTTGACTTTTTTTTTTGTCGAAGTTGTTATTCTCAATCGCATCTTTGTTAAAATTATGTTATTTTCTAAATGTTTTTTTGGCAGTGTTATTTGGCTAAAAGCTGTGTTGGAAAGGAAAAATACCTGAATTTTTGGTGTACAAATTTGTAGGGATAAATAAATAGAAATTTAATATTTTTTTCCAGATTGATTTTTTTTCTTATCGGACAGTTATTATTCCTTTTTTCAGGAGCAATTTGTTCTGGGGTTTGATTTTGTTTCCGGAATTGGGAGAAGCAAATATGAACAGACGATTTGTTCTCAAGTTCTCTGAAGGTGAATGCGATACAAGGGGTTAATCTTTTTAGAATCACTTTCAGGCATCTAGGCCCTCAGGGTTTTATGCTTGTCGGGTTTTGATAGACTTCAGATAGGGAGACTTGAGGATCCACACAAAATGGCTACAGAGAGGCTGCCGCTTCCTTTTTCTTTGGTTTGAATCTTGTATCATTTATACGAGTTAGTAAGACGAGATGGTGTCCCGTACCCATATGAACAATGTAACATGCATGCTGATGATTCTTTCGTTGATGAAATAGGAGGGAGTGTGTTCATTCTTGAATGAGATTTCTGTGAAGATAAGGCAAATCCCCCACATCGTCCTGGAAGGCTGCTGCAACATCGATTTGCAAAGGAATTCAACATGGGTTACTAAAATATTACAAGATTCAAAAACAAAAGGGGGTATTACGAGTAAATGACCAGGAAAAACCGGTCTGGTCTCTTTTTTACAATCATATTGATGTCTGGCAAACATGGCTGCAATACTAGAATCGTGTAGCGTCAATTTTAACTATCAATATAACACACAAACGTCTAATTAAGGCATGCTTGTTATGAACTGTTAAGGAAATGTGCCAATGCCTCGTCCGTGTTGTTGTCATACATAAGTAAAGCTTCAGCTACCTTGTTTGATGGAAATCCCATTTCTTGTAGAAGGGTGTAGCCGTTGACAAATTCCTGAACCTGGAGGAAAGGAGCATAAAAGTATTCGTTCATTTAAACTGCTTGCAGGAAGATTTTCTTATAAGCGAGCTGCACCCCCCCACCCCCCCTTCACGTGAGTGCGTGTTGATGTATGGATGCATTGAAGCATGGAAAAAAACCCTGCTCTTTGAATGGTGTTCTATAGGAATTGGCTAAGATAATCACAAGAAAGGAGAGGTAAATACCAAGACTAGCACACCCACACACACATACAGGCGCAGGGATGAATAATCTCAAAGATAGAAATGAGAGGTAAAGCAATTGCCATGAGTAGACCCTCACAAAAAACATGATTCACCGTTTGATATACCCTCAAAGAAGAAAGAACTCATTATTAGTTAATAATAAAACTAAACCCAGGAAAAAACCTTTGGCGGATTATCTCCATAGCTTGCAACTGCAAGAGGAACAGCATCTCGATTGAGTCCCAATGCAATGTACTTTCTCACCACAGGATCTGCAGTTGGACCCTGCATTATCAATAATATCCATTTCACAACTCAAAGCAGAAATCTTGTCTGGTTAACTAATCAAGTCCACACATGCATTTCTCAAATGCATAAAATAAACTAGCATACAATCATCGAACATCACAAAAAGGATTCTTTCCTCCTTCATGAGTAATAATTGCCAGCAACAACAAATTTATCTGGAGTCTAACCAAATATAACAGTGGAGGTCACTACACCAATCAATTTAATTAATCTGGTCTACATGCACCAAGTATATGCAACCCCTCCTACTTCATTCACATAAATACCAAGGGAAAAACTGTTTAACTATCACAAGGTTCTCAATCGACACATTTCATTTCCAAATGCAACCAAATCCACTCAATCATATGTGAGTAAGCGAATGTCAACCACTAGGATAGTATTAAGTTGGTACCAACCACTAGGATAGTATTAAGTAGGTACCGAAACAATAAATATCTCAAACACATATAATATTACCAACAGAGGAGTTGATGCTATCAGCTTTGGAGGTACATTTTCCAACAATGAAATAGGAACCAAGAATTGGAGGACTTGGCAGAGTATGTGCACAGAAAACATAAAAGGAAGAGAAGACAATTCCAAGGAGGAAAGTAGCATGGATTGTGACAAAGAGAGGCTTCAAATTAGCCATCTCCTAGTACACGTTACTCCCTCCATTTCTCATCCTCCTGATTTTCTTCTACTAATACCTAATCAAATGTATATAAAATTCTCAATCGCCACTCTTTGTTTTTACAACTCCATGATTTTCTGATTTCAAGTTAAACAATCGCCACTCTTTGTTTTTACAACTCCATAATTTTCCGATTTCAAGTTAAACAACAATTCTATCTTACCTATTTCATATGTAATCATCACACAAATCAATCAAATTATCCAGAGTCCCTCTAAACAATAATAAACAGTGAAGTCCACTGTACCAGGAAATTATACAAATTTCTCCTACTTCATCCAACATGAAAATTACTAATAAAAAACAACAGCATTAACAAATTACTCATCATGTTTCCAAAAACAACCAAATTCTCTCAATCAACTGCACGTCATATATATATAAATAAGACTTACTATTGAAGAGGTCGACTGTAACGGTTTGGGAGGCGAATTTTCCAAACCAAGCAGCCTACTCCAATTCGGGCTATCCTTCTCCGCTTCCGCTAAAATCTGTCTCTCAAGCTCAAAATCAAACTGAAAACTACTCCGCGGAATCTCAGCTATTTGTGGTGTCAATTGTGGCTATAAAGCCAATCAAGTTAATCACATTAACAACAGATTAACAAAAATATAAAACAATAATCATCAATTAAATAAAAAAAGAAAGAAAGAAAAACATTACAGGAGGAGTGATGCGGTATTCCGGTTTTATCATAACCCGAATCCCTAATCCTGCTGCAATCAATCAATCAATCAACAAATCAAATTTACAAATTAACTAATTGATTTATTAAAATAATCAAATATTGGTTATCAAGATCATGTGAGTTTACTTACAGGAAGGAGAGGAGGGGGTTTGTTGAGTGAAAGAATGGTGGCGGGGTGCGTGAGGGATTACGGTGTGACCAGGTTGATTCACTGTTGGATAGAGAGAAGGTGGCCCGTACATCGGATGGCTAGGTTGTGGTGCTGTTGACGGCGTCGATGATCTGTGCATCGTCGATGGTGTAACGTACGGTGAGCTTGTTCTGTTTCTGAAATCGTAGTCCATTGTTGAGAGAGAGAAGTAAGGGAGGGGGGAAGCGAGGAAGAAAATGGAGGAGGGGGCGTGTTTGAGGTTAGTTTGTTTGAAGGTTAAAAAATATTCTAAGATGGGTTGGGAAATTATGTTATTGATGGGCTTTTGTGGTTCATTAATGGGCTTATATGCTTTTAACTTTTGAGCTTGTTGAAGCCCATTGAGCTTCCTTTTTGAAATTATCAACTATATAAATTTAACTGAGGTCCAACATTAAAATAAAGAATATTGCTAATGTTTTTTTTTTTTTGCCGGTAAATTTTACCCACTAAGAGTAAATTCTCTTCTTCTCGAACATCAGATAGGAAATCTCCATCATTCATGAATGAGAAATTATTATTGTTGTTATTATTATTAATTATTATCTATTTTTTAAATAGAAATGATAATAGGAACATAATTATTAAATCAAGCACGATTTAATATGATTATTTAATAATAACTATGTTAATTTTTTTAAAACTGTTTTAAGAGATAGACTGGATTAACAATAAAAATATTATTTTTAACTTTCTGATTAACTAGAAAAATTTAAGTCAACTAAAAAAAATAAAAAATATCATCTATTCAATCAAATTCAAAGGAATGGAAAATATTTATGATAAATGGCAATATCATTACTATCAATGCATTTGTAAATAATTTTAAATAATCATTGATGTAACTAAGCAATATAAATAATAAAATTAATCTAGAATTCCAATTCTAATATAACAAGTTGAAATTTTGCATTAAAATCCATCCCTTAATACTGAAATTATTTTATAATTGCCTTGATTTACATTTTTTTCCCTTAAATGATTTTGTATGAATAGAAAGGCTTCAAGAACTTAATTGCGACATCATTCCTCAATAACCAAACAAAAAATAGAGAGAGAATTTTTTGAAACGGAAATAAATTATTAAATAAATAAATAAGGAAAAGGGAAAGGAGGAGAGAAATAATTGAAAGAAGAGGAGAACCAAGAGAAGCTTACAAAGAGAGAAACAGGGAAGAGTCGACGGAGAGATAATCCGAGGTTGCAGATTTGGGATTTTTCTCTTTTCTTTTTATTTATCACGTGATATTCTGGACTTTGCTATTAGGGTCTTTTTACAAGTGTTTTTTTTTAAGGTTTTTTTATTTTAAAATAATAATTTTTTATGTTAATACTAAAACTGAAAAAAAAATGAAGCTAGAACTAAAAAAAAATTGTTTTTAAAACACGGTTATACTAAAAGATTTTGGTTTTATCATCTTCCTTCTCTCCTCCGGGCAAGCTGCTCGCTCCTGGTTTATCGTCTCTCTTCTCGTTTTACGATAGGCTTGGTGAGCGACTGCCTTTTATTTCTCGTATTGGGTTTTTTCCCTTCATTGACGATATATCGTTGACACCGTGTTCCACCCTTATCTCGACACGTCAGTACCAATTTAAAGTTCAAGTCGTCAAAAAAATGCAACGCTGGAAAGCTACTCTTTTTATCAGAACCTGGTTTCGATCCAGGGACCTGTGGGTTATGGGCCCACCACGCTTCCGCTGCGCCACTCTGATCTGTTGATTGTGGTATGCAAAATATTTATTAGTCCGGAATTCACCACTGAAATTTGGAAGGGAGCAAAAGAAACGTAATTATTTGACCACTGTGGGTGATTGGCTTGGGAGGGTGAATGGGAGCAAGATCTTTTGTGGTTCATTAATGGGCTTATATGCTTTTAACTTTTGAGCTTGTTGAAGCCCATTGAGCTGCACTTTACGAAATTATCAACTAATAAGTTTAACTAAGGTCCAACATTAAAATAAAGAATATTGCTAATGTTTTTTTTTTTTTGCCGGTAAATTTTACCCACAAAGAGTAAATTATCTTCTTCTCGAACATCAGATAGGAAATCTCCATCATTCATGAATGAGAAATTATTATTATTATTATTATTTATCATCAATTTTTTAAATAAAAATGATAATGGGAACATAATTATTAAATCAAGCCCGATTTAATATGATTATTTAATAATAACCATCTTAATTTTTTAAAAACTATTTTAATAGATAGACTATATTAACAATAAAAATAATGTTTATTTAACTTTCTGATTAACTAGAAAAATTTTAGTCAACTAAAAAAAATAAAAAATATCATTTATTCAATCAAATTCAAAGGAATGGAAAATATTTATGATAAATGGCAATATCATTACTATCAATGCATTTGTAAATAATTTTAAATAATCATTGATGTAACTAAGCAATATAAATAATAAAATTAATCTAGAATTCCAATTCTAATATAACAAAAATATAACCAATAAAATTAATATAGAATTCCAATTCTAGTATAACAAGTTGAAATTTTTGCATTAAAATACATCCCTTAATACTCAAATTATTTTATAATTGCTTTGATTTACATTTTTTTTTCCTTAAATGATTTTGTATGAATAGAAAGGCTTCAAGAACTTAATAGCGACATCATTTCTCAATAACCAAACAAAAAATAGAGAGAGAATTTTTTGAAACGGAAATAAATTATTAAATAAATAAATAATGGAAAGGGAAAGGAGGAGAGAAATAATTGAAAGAAGAGGAGAACCAAGAGAAGCTTACAAAGAGAGAAACAGGGAAGAGTCGACGGAGAGATAATCCGAGGTTGCAGATTTGGGATTTCTCTCTTTTATTTTTATTTATTATTTTTATTTATTATGTGATATTCGGAACTTTGCTATTAAGTCTTTTTACAAGTGTTTTTTTTAAGTATTTTTATTTTAAAATAATAATTTTTTATGTTAATACTAAAACTGAAAAACAAATAAAGCTAGAACTAAAAAAAAATTGTTTTTAAAACACGGTTATACTAAAAGATTTTGGTTTTATCATCTTTCTTCTCTCCTCCGGGCAAGCTGCTCGCTCCTGGTTTATCGTCTATCTTCTCGTTTTACGATATGATTGGTGAGAGAGTGTTTTTTGTTTCTCGTATTGGGTTTTTTTCCTTCATTGACAATATATCGTTGACACCGTGTTCCACCCTTATCTCGACACGTCAGTACCAATTTAAAGTTCAAGTAGTTAAAAATGCAACGCTGGAAAGCTACTCTTTTTATCAGAGCCTGGTTTCGATCCAGGGACCTGTGGGTTATGGGCCCACCACGCTTCCGCTGCGCCACTCTGATCTGTTGACTATGGTATCCAAAAAATTTTATTTAAACATTTAATACTGGGAAATTCACCACATCGTAAATTTGGTCCCTTTTTACAGGTCAGGGAAGGGAAGAGAGCAAGAGAAAAGTAATGATTTAACCACTGTGGGTGATTGAGTTGGGAGGGTGAATGGGAGCGAGATAAATGTTTTTCATGTGTTCATTTTGATTTTTTCAACACATAAAATATTAATAGTCATGGTGGACTGTAGAGTGTAAATCCTGCTTTACAAATCTTGAGTATAAAAATCTAATTTGATAATAATTCAAGATTCGCTAAGTATTATATAAAAAAAATGATTTCATGCGGCCCAAGATTTTCACTATCCCCTTGGTGCACCATGTGGATAAATAGGTATAATATTTTTTTTAATTAATATAAATATTAGATAGTTTTGTACATTTTAATTAAATTTACAAATTAATAATTATAAAAACTTTTTAGTGATTTTGAAAATACTCAGCCAAAGTAAGGGAGGGGGGAAGCGAGGAAGAAAATGGAGGAGGGGGCGTGTTTGAGGTTAGTTTGTTTGAAGGTTAAAAAATATTCTAAGATGGGTTGGGAAATTATGTTATTGATGGGCTTTTGTGGTTCATTAATGGGCTTATATGCTTTTAACTTTTGAGCTTGTTGAAGCCCATTGAGCTGCACTTTACGAAATTATCAACTAATAAGTTTAACTAAGGTCCAACATTAAAATAAAGAATATTGCTAATGTTTTTTTTTTTTTGCCGGTAAATTTTACCCACAAAGAGTAAATTATCTTCTTCTCGAACATCAGATAGGAAATCTCCATCATTCATGAATGAGAAATTATTATTGTTGTTATTATTATTAATTATTATCTATTTTTTAAATAGAAATGATAATAGGAACATAATTATTAAATCAAGCACGATTTAATATGATTATTTAATAATAACTATGTTAATTTTTTTAAAACTGTTTTAAGAGATAGACTGGATTAACAATAAAAATATTATTTTTAACTTTCTGATTAACTAGAAAAATTTAAGTCAACTAAAAAAAATAAAAAATATCATCTATTCAATCAAATTCAAAGGAATGGAAAATATTTATGATAAATGGCAATATCATTACTATCAATGCATTTGTAAATAATTTTAAATAATCATTGATGTAACTAAGCAATATAAATAATAAAATTAATCTAGAATTCCAATTCTAATATAACAAGTTGAAATTTTGCATTAAAATCCATCCCTTAATACTGAAATTATTTTATAATTGCCTTGATTTACATTTTTTTCCCTTAAATGATTTTGTATGAATAGAAAGGCTTCAAGAACTTAATTGCGACATCATTCCTCAATAACCAAACAAAAAATAGAGAGAGAATTTTTTGAAACGGAAATAAATTATTAAATAAATAAATAATGGAAAGGGAAAGGAGGAGAGAAATAATTGAAAGAAGAGGAGAACCAAGAGAAGCTTACAAAGAGAGAAACAGGGAAGAGTCGACGGAGAGATAATCCGAGGTTGCAGATTTGGGATTTTTCTCTTTTCTTTTTATTTATCACGTGATATTCTGGACTTTGCTATTAGGGTCTTTTTACAAGTGTTTTTTTTTAAGGTTTTTTTATTTTAAAATAATAATTTTTTATGTTAATACTAAAACTGAAAAAAAAATGAAGCTAGAACTAAAAAAAAATTGTTTTTAAAACACGGTTATACTAAAAGATTTTGGTTTTATCATCTTCCTTCTCTCCTCCGGGCAAGCTGCTCGCTCCTGGTTTATCGTCTCTCTTCTCGTTTTACGATAGGCTTGGTGAGCGACTGCCTTTTATTTCTCGTATTGGGTTTTTTCCCTTCATTGACGATATATCGTTGACACCGTGTTCCACCCTTATCTCGACACGTCAGTACCAATTTAAAGTTCAAGTCGTCAAAAAAATGCAACGCTGGAAAGCTACTCTTTTTATCAGAACCTGGTTTCGATCCAGGGACCTGTGGGTTATGGGCCCACCACGCTTCCGCTGCGCCACTCTGATCTGTTGATTGTGGTATGCAAAATATTTATTAGTCCGGAATTCACCACTGAAATTTGGAAGGGAGCAAAAGAAACGTAATTATTTGACCACTGTGGGTGATTGGCTTGGGAGGGTGAATGGGAGCAAGATAAATGTTTTTCATGTGTTCATTTTGATTTTTTCAACATATTAATATTAATAATCATGGTGGACTGTAGAGTGTAAATCCTGCTTTACAAATCCTGAGTATAAAAATCTAATTTGATATATGTAAGATAATTCAAGATACACTAAGTATTAAAATAATAATAATAATAATAATAATTTCATGCTGTCCAAGATTTTCACCATCCCCTTGATGTACCATGTGGGTCACTAGATATAATATATATATTTTTAATTAATATAGATATTCATAGTTTATGTATATCTTAATTAAATTTTAAAATTAATAATTATAAATTTTTTTAGTGATTTTGAAAATACTCAGCCAAGAGGAGGTGTTTTTTTTAATTATTATTATTATTATTTTATTATTATTATCAGAAAATGGGAATCAAAGTTCATCGCCAAACCCTCCAAGAAGTCCAAAGGGATCGTTGATTAGTCTACCTAACTTGGTCTAGCGATTGACTTTTAACAAAATTTGATTCTCGACCGATTTTCAACCCATTCCCTGCCTCGTCTCTCGCGTCCTTGTCTATTTGTCACTATTAGGATCAGCAAGAGAATTTTACCAAAATAACTATATAAAAATAAATAAATAAAAAACCAATTAAAACAGGAAGAAAAAAAAAATCACATCTCATTGGCCTTGGGTGGTCTGTGTGTTGTGTCGTTGTATGCTTGTATTTATGCCCTTGGAATGGCAACACGGTTGAATTTGCTTATATAATGTATTTTATTGTTATTATGGTTATTGTTATTGTTATTATTATTATATATAAAGGTATTCCTCGCCCCTTTCAGATTAGGAGACGTAACGCCAAACATTTTAAAACAAGTTTTATTATAAATAATATCTTATTTGTTTTGCATTTTAAAAGATTTAAACAAATCAATTTTTTTCATATTTTTTAATATATTTTTAAATAATTTTTTTTTAAAAAATAATCATTCCTATATACTCGAATACCTCCTAGATATTCAAATATTCCTCGCCCCTTTCAGATTAGGAGACGTAACGCCAAACATTTTAAAACAAGTTTTATTATAAATATTATTTTATTTGTTTTGCATTTTAAAAGATTTAAACAAATCAAAAAATATTTTTTTATTTGTATATTTTTTTAATATATTTTTAAATAAAAAACATTTTAAAAAATAATCAATGCTGTATACTCGAATACCTCCTAGATATTCAAACCGAGCTCACTTTATGAAAAGAAACAGCCTCTTATCTCTGGACCAATCAGTTTATATTTTAATTAAACATGGGCACGCTTGAATCTGGCGTCCTCTCGTCGGTCGTCTGCAAGGCACCGAGGTCGTGCTTCATGCATGCTATTAAATAATAAATTATTGTGATTTCATAGAGAACCTATCGTTAAGAAATACCCTTTTCTCATTATATCAATAATTTACTTCTAAAATAAAAAAGTCAATAATCTAAATAAACCAATGGGAGTTTCTCATGTCTTCTTGTTTATTTTTGCACGGCGAGTTTTTTTTTTTCACTTGTTTTCTAAGGAGAATTTGATGTATCAATTTCAGAACTTGGCATATAGTTCTATTAAAATTATCAAACTAATATACAGTTTTATTAAGATTATAAAATGAATGTTTTAAAATTAAAATATACCATCAGTGTATGTGTGTATTTATTTTTTTAATTTAAAATAAATAAATCAGTAGTCTGTGTGTGTGTACACTAATAGTATCCTTACTGATGAAGGCAGATATAGTAAGTCCAATTTATTTTCCAATGCAGGTATTTTTAATAAAGTCATGTATAGTAATGAAAAATAATAATAAAAGGACTTTCAAGTACAAAATAAAAAATACGAGGATGCAAGCATTAACCAGTAAAAATGACCCGTCATTGGGACTGTGAAAGTGAAAGCAGAGATGAGCGTATCTGACCTTTAGCAGTGACCACGTGGGATCTCTAAAACTAGGAGCCACGTCAGAACGCCATCCTAAGGAAGCTAAATTTGGAAGGTAGAGGTAATAAATAGCACGTGGTAATCATTAAGTGCATTGCTGTCAGGCCACCGATCTAACCGTAACCATTGATTGGTTCTTCCTTTTTCATCGACCATTGATCAACGATATTGAAGGCTGTCACCGGCGCTTGTGTTTCAAATTTATGAAAGTTTTTCTTTTTATTAACCCAATTTAATTTTTTTTATCAACCCAACAAAATTATTAAAAAAAATAAACACACTGAAAATAGCTTTAAAGTTCGTTGTTTTTCCCTTTAAAAAAAGATTTGAAAAAGATATGAAATTTTATTTTAATATTTTCAAATTATTCTTATCTACTAATGTAAAAATAAATTTTAAAAAATAAAAAAAATATTATATTAATATATTTTAAATAAAAACAATTTAAACTAAAAAAACAAAAGAGTAGGGTAGAATTTAACTTGTAGCATGGAATAGGGTAGGCACGGCATTTGGTGGTTTTCTCGGAGGAGTGTGCGTGAGTGGATGGGTGATTTCAAATCGTGGAAGTGACAACTCTGTCGGGTTTCGCCACTGCAGGAAGCTGGCTAATAAAGGCTGGAGCAGGTGGTGGTGTCCACACCTGGATCCTGTCATCTACCGTGTCTCTGCCACCGCCTGCGGAGATACATTTTAATATATAGGAGTACAAGATAGTGTTTTGTAATGCATTTATATTATATTTGAGAGTATTTTTCAAAATGTATTTTAATTTAAATCTTAAAACAAAATATTTTAAAAATAATTTCAAATTTGTTACATGTAAATGGTGGGGGTGTGAAAGTTCTTGAATGATTTAATGGAGTAATTGATGGTAGCTCATGTTTAAAATTCATTAAATCAACTTAATGAACGAGATGCCTCTATTGATCTTAGTTCACCCCCACTTCTTTCGAAATCAATGGCACTCATGGACGTGGGGCGTAGTATTTGATATTATAATAATAATTATTTTTAAAAATATTTTTTATTTAAAAATATATTAAATTAAGGTTTTAGTAAAAGCCCAAAAAAAATAAAAAGTTGAATGATAACAGCGGTAGACCCACTGGAGGTATTCTCTAAAAAATTATGGTAAGCAATTAAAGTGGTATTTTTAGAAAGTTCACTCGGATGTTTTTTTAATTAAAAAGTTATGGTAAGCAATTAAAGTGGTATTTTTTAGTAAGATAATAGTTTTTTTAGAATATCTTCTATTTAAAAATATATTAAAATATTAATATTTTAATTTGAAATAAAAAATCTTTAATTTTTTTAAAGCTCATTTTAAAAAAGTCGAAATAAACTGTGGATAAATGTGGTTACACGCTCACCGGCCATTGGATCATTCCATGGCCACCAATTCCACATATAAATAGACTATGACAGAAATTCAGAGAGCAAATTTCTTCCAGGAATAAGCATCCATGACGGATCTGCAGGAAAGGTGATGTGCCCTCTGGCCCACGAGTTTTAGTACAGTAATTAATCTACAAATACAATACCTAGCTATACAAATAAATTAATACAGATGACAAGGAAGTCTACGTAGTATAAAATACTGGATTATTGATACGCACTCTGTTACATGTAAGATTAATTTTTTAATATAAAAAAATTGTTAAAGCGTTGATAACGTAATTGTTAATAAAAAACAATTAATTATGAACTCATTTAAAATGTTAGATGATATGTTTTTAAAAAATATTAATATAATAATTTATTAAATGATTTAAAAAATAAAATAAAATAATATTATATTGAAACTTATTAAACTTACCATTGGAAAGTATAATAATATTATAAAAAATGAAAATCAATTTTTAATAACTTCAATTTTAAAAGAAAGATTGAGAAAAAAATAAATTAAAAAAATAAAAATTAATTTAAGTCAACATAAATTAACATGTTAAATAATTAAAATAAATTTATAAAAAATAAATAAAAATTATAAAAATTAATTTTTAATCCATCTAGTAAACTAAATACCTAACCTATTCACCTAATAAAAATATTTTGTCTAGTAATTAATTGAAATCCTGTATATGAAAACTAATCTAAAAATATCGTTGACGTGCGTGTGTGCGCGCGTGTAGCAACAGTAGTGATTGGCTATGGTTACAGTGGTTAGAGTTGTGACTGGTTATTATTAGCTTATTTGCATCCTTAAATTGTTATAACATATGTTTTTTAAAATATTAATGTGATAATATATTAAATGATTTTTTTAAAAAATAAAAATAATATTATATTATATCAATTCAGAATAACTTATTAAATTTATAATTTGAATCATAAAAGTATAATAATTTTATAAAAAATAAAGTAAAATAAATTATAAAAACTAATTTTTAATAACTTTAATTTTAAAAGAAAAATTAAGAAAAAAAGTAAATTAAAAAGAATAAAAAATAACTTAAGTTAATATAAATTAATATATTAAACATGTGTTTCAGGTTTTAAATCAGAATAAGTTTATAAAAAATAAATAAAAAATTAATTTTTAATTAATCTAATATTAAAAAAAAAAACTCGAGTGCCTAACCTATTAAAAATATTTTGTCTAAGAATGAATTGAAATCCTGCATAGGAAAACTAATCTAAAAATATCATTGATGTGTGTGTGTAGTAACAGTAGTGATTGGCTATGTTTACAGTGGTTAGAGTTGTGACCGGTTATTATTAGCTTATTTGCATCCTTAATGAAACGTTGTCTCTCTTTGTCTCCACATGCACCCTCCTGGTCGTGCGCATGGACTTTGCTTTCTCAATTATTATATAACTAGTTTCTTGCATGTGATGCTGCTCTCTCAAGCAAAAACAGCTCATATTCATCAGTCCTCGACATCATTAATAATCATCTTCACTTATCATTGTCATCTAGTACTTTTGCTTTTCTCGCTGTAGTCTGATTTCCCAAGGATGTAACTGATTCTGTCTTCTTCTTCTTCCTTTGCTTCTTGGTATTGAATATTCATGGGGATTGCTAAGATTGTTTTACGGGGAAGACAGAGGGACTAAGAGTTAAGCTGACTAGTTGTAGATGTGGTGGATCTTTGGCAAGTTTTGAAGTGTTCTTCATTCAATCAGTAAGTTTCGTTTCTTTAGAACTGAACCCCTCTTTTCAATGTCTTGATTTCTGTTAACTGTCCTTTACTGCTGCCTGCTTGGTTTCCGAGAAAAAAAAAATGAAGGAAAGGGAAAATGACAAGGGATAGTTGTGCTAGTGTATGGGATTCTGAATCTTGATTTCTTCTATTTACACACTTTCACAGCGTCCAAGGATGTTTGCTGAGGAGAGCTGCAAAAGTCAATAAAGAACCATGGTGAAGAGAGCTGCAAAAGTCAATAAAGAACCATGATAGTGTATAGTTAGGTCTCCTAATCATGCTTTAGCTGCTAATTTTGACTAAATGTGTCCTAATACTAAAAGTCTTGGCTATTAGTCGTCATCTTTCTAGACAATTTCTAAGACATTTATCTGCTTCATAATTATGTCAACCAGCATATCCTAGCGACGACCATCTCTGTTTCTGTTTCAGTTTCTAACTATAGTACTTCTTTTAACCAAATTTATGTGGATGTGACCGGGATTTGTGTAGAAACTTTGCTGTTCAGTTGCAAATGTGCTCAACAGTTTGGTTCTGAGAAAGAATGAACATGAACAAGGGCCTGTTCTTCATTTTATCTGCCTTTGTCTTCTTTGGAGCAGTTTTCTTGCCAACCACCGCTGACCCGGTTGAAGATAAGGAAGCTTTATTATATTTCCTTCACAATATTCATCTTTCTCGCCCTGTCAATTGGAAGGAGAGCACTTCTGTGTGCAATAACTGGACTGGAGTGTCCTGTAGCAATGATCACTCTAGAGTTACAGCCCTCGTGTTGCCAAGAGTAGGATTTCGTGGCCCAATTCCACCCAACACTCTTGGTCGTTTGTCAGCAATTCAGATCCTAAGCCTCGGATCTAATGGTATATCAGGTTCTTTCCCTTATGATGAATTCTCCAAGCTCGGAAACTTAACTATCCTTTTTCTTCAATCCAACAACTTCTCTGGCCCATTGCCTTCAGATTTCTCAATTTGGAATAATCTCACTATTCTTAATCTTTCCAATAATGGCTTCAATGGGAGAATTCCACCTTCAATATCAAATTTGACTCACCTCACAGCTTTGAGCCTTGCTAACAACTCCCTTTCAGGCAATATTCCTGATATAAATGTCTCTAGTTTGCAACAGCTAGAATTAGCCAACAATAATTTTACTGGAAGTGTGCCCATGTCTCTTCAAAGATTTCCAAGTTCTGCATTTTCTGGTAACAATCTTTCATCAGAAAATGCCCTTCCTCCTGCACTTCCAGTTCATCCACCAAGTTCTCAAGAATCAAAAAAATCCTCAAAACTAAGGGAACCTGCAATCCTGGGGATTGCTCTAGGTGGCTGTGTACTTGGGTTTGTGGTTATTGCTGTGTTGATGGTCTTGTGCCGCTTTAAGAAAAACAGGGAAGGTGGGTTAGCAACAGAGAAGAAAGAATCGTCTTTGAAGAAAACAGCTTCAAAGAACCAAGAGCAGAACAACAGGCTATTTTTCTTCGAGCATTGTAGTCTTGCATTTGACTTGGAGGACTTGTTGAGAGCATCTGCAGAGGTGCTTGGGAAGGGAACGTTTGGAATAGCTTATAAGGCCGCCCTCGAGGATGCATCTACAGTGGTGGTGAAAAGGTTGAAGGAAGTGACTGTGCCAAAAAAGGAGTTTGAGCAGCAAATGATTGTGGCTGGGAGTATTAGGCATGCGAATGTGTCTCCACTAAGGGCATATTACTATTCCAAGGATGAGAAACTTATGGTGTATGATTTCTATGAAGAGGGCAGTGTGTCTTCAATGCTACATGGTATGTCAAAAGCCTTTTACAGTGATACACTGTTTTCCCGCTTTCAGGGATATTACTCATAGATAAATGTTACATTTTGCAGGTAAGAGAGGAGAGGGTCACATTCCTATAGACTGGGAAACAAGGTTGAAGATCGCAATTGGTGCAGCAAGGGGCATTGCTCATGTCCACACGCAGAATGGTGGCAAACTTGTCCATGGAAACATAAAATCCTCAAACATTTTCCTCAATTCCCAAGGATATGGCTGTGTGTCCGATATCGGTTTGGCAACACTGATGAGCCCAGTGCCCCCACCAATGATGAGGGCTGCGGGCTATCGAGCCCCAGAAGTAACAGACAGTAGGAAAGCAGCCCATGCATCTGATGTCTACAGTTATGGGGTCTTGCTACTTGAGCTTCTCACAGGAAAATCTCCCATGCACGCCACAGGTGGTGATGAAGTTGTTCACTTGGTGAGGTGGGTGAATTCTGTGGTAAGGGAGGAGTGGACTGCTGAAGTATTTGATTTAGAGCTCTTAAGGTATCCCAATATTGAGGAGGAAATGGTAGAGATGTTACAAATAGGAATGGCTTGTGTGATGAGGATGCCAGAGCAGAGGCCCAAAATGCCTGATGTGGTGAAAATGGTGGAGGAAATTCGGAGACTAAGCACCGAAGACCGGCCATCCACTGAAAGTAAATTAGAAATTGCAGTCGCAACCCCATCACCACAGGCAGCTGAAGTAGCTTCTACCTCTTCAGCTCAACAGTGAGATTGTTTCTTCTTGCTATTAGTTGCAATACAATTTTTGTTTTTGATTAATTGATTTGGGCTGTTGGTTTCTCAATTAATTGAGTTTATTTGTATATCTTCATATTTCCGTGGCAAATTTTGTCATAGAATTAGTTCTGAGCCACCTGCTCTAAAGCCCCCAACTAAAGGCAAAGACAAGATGGGTTCTTTTCTGTTGTATTATTTAGTCAGAACTTCAATGTTATGCCTATGGGTTTATGTAGTTTTTGCAGCATGATGTAACTCAATCTCTCAATGTACATGAGCGGGTCCAGGATCCTTGACTCGTGGCTTTACATTGAATACCTTCATGTGCCAAAACCTACCTAATCAGTGGCATGGAACCATATAAACTGCTCCTTTAAATAGTAAGTGGATGGACCTAGCTAGATGTTTCAAGAATCATGACCACATGCATCTTCTCCTAATCTCCAGTCGTGTGTAATTTAATATAAGTATAGTATCAGGTCAGGTTGCATTGCAGAGACTAGTCAATGGTGATCAACTAGTTTATTATCCCTGCAGAGCCTGTTTATGCACTCAGCTGAGCAATCAACACCTTTGAACATGTTTGTCTGCTAGCGGAGCACCTTTTAAACAAACATGCATGTAGCTAGCCTACCTTCTGAGCATGGTGCTTCATAAGATCAGTCAGAAATGACTATCTTCGCAAAACCAACTGCTTGATAAAATTGGAATTTCGAGTGGAACTGGTATTGAAGTAGCTGACGAGTTCAAAAGATCACCCTGCAGTTTATTGCCGGTAGTAAGCATTGAGGGTTTACAGTTAAGCTAGAGAGAGATTCATCAATTAAAAGTTTATTTGAAAGTGTAATTACATTGTTTTTTAAATAATTTTTTATGTATTAATTATTATTATTTATTTTTTAAAAATTATTTTTAATATCAATACATCAAAAATATTAAAAAAAAAACACTAATAAATAAAAAATAAAAATATTCAAATTTTTTAAAAATATTTTTCACACATAAATAAACAGCATATAGCTGGCGAGACAGGCTCCCCTGGGAAATGGCTCTTCCATTGTTTAAGCTTCTTGCTTCCCAGACACCCTCGTGCGTTTAGCAAATCAATTGGCTGCGTGCCCCAAAAAAACTTGCAGAATCAAACTGAAACTGGTGATGTCTCTTGGAGAAAGCAATTTATGCTTTTCAACATATAAAATAACCTCATTTCATCCAACCGAGAACAGTTCCGCAGAGAAAAACTTCAATTCTTTTACTACCGGGATTAAACACAAAAAAATCAACATCAACAAAACAATATATCAACCCTGATGCTGTGTGGAACCTCCCAACGCAATGGGCCAGTGCAATGACCTTCCCGCTTTACAATGAACAGTATGAAAGTCCTGTGTAGTCTATAAACAAATGAAAACATGTGGACTGGACTGGACTGCTACTCATTTCCTCGTGATTCTGGTTTTAACACCACCTGAAATGCACATAAAAAGGGATATGAACAGAAGGCTTTACGAGCACATGTGACGGATTTACCTGATTACTATGTAATAGTGGGTACCTGTATGACAGTTGTTATAGAACAATTAGCCTATAAGATAAAAAATAGTTTCAGGTTATAGAAGCACGGACCTTCAACTTCCTCGAACTGGATTTCCTTTACCAATTCAGCATCTGCATTATACTCAAAGCTGCAAAGGTAAGCGGCCTAATCAAGTCAGACTTCAGTGAGAGCATTATACAGAACAAATTTCAAAAGTAACTCAACCTGCACGGAGCGGGGAAAAGAAAGTGGGGGTGGAGGAGATATCAAGTAACTGATAGCCTTCCTACCACTGATCTTTAAGCAATCTCATGTTTGCAGATATGTTATAACTTGCATACACTATAGGGCCAAAGCACGACTATTCTCAGTGCTAACAGTCATCTCTTCCTCTAAAATTAGTCAGAAAACCTCTCTGTCACCTCTGATTACAGAAGGACAAACATTTCATATCCAGTCACTTGACTGTTTTTATAAGCTAAATTCCCCGGTTATGCACATGTTTGTATTTAACAAACTGGCTTTGAAAATCAATGGCATAGGCATTATACAAAGGACAGTACCAAAGATTCATTTATGATAAAGCAATGAGCATCTATTACAACAAACCAAAATCTGGATGTAGCATGGATAAATGGATTATAAAATTAAACCTTAATTATCCTTCAATAAAGTATCTGTTTAGGATCATCTAAGAAACCAAAGGAAAAGTAAAACATTGAATACTAATGCAAGAACAGTGAAAGATATCAGTTCATTGATTTTACCTATTGGAAAAAACCACCTCAAGTTCAAAGTCAGAAGCACTCTTGGTAGCTTCAACTAACACTGCAACTATTTCAGTCTTTCGAGTGCTGGCCATGAGAAGATCATACTCTGTTGGAATGATAATTGCAAGGAAATTATCACTTAATTCACTCAAACATGTCTTTTCTACAGCTGCCAGAGCTATTCGTCGTTTAAGTGCATTAGTCTCCGGGTCAATAATGTAAAGGGCAAAGTCAGTTATTAACAATATGCGGTGTTTCATCTTTCCTGATGCAGTGAATTTCAAAACTTTATCAGCAAAGAGAACCTGCTTATCACCTGCAAAAATAAAAATGATGAAAGTTTAAAGATATATTAAGCTAGGAAGGGTGTTTAAATATGTATCAGGTTAACAAGCTAAGTCTTCCCTGAACTCTGAGATGGGATTGAGGTTTAAAGGACACCAATGCTCCAAGTCAATTTCTGAGCATAATCCTTTCATTCCAGAATCAATGCTTGCTACTTTGTGTTGGTTCAGGGGGTTGAAGGACTTGATTTTATCATTAATGCCTATGAACCCCGAATGTTTCAGGCCAGTACATGGATCAGATGCAGCCAAATTAGCTGCTTATTCCTCCCCAGCCTACTTGAACATAAAATAAATTGTAATTTGGTATTTGTCTCTAACCAATGATATATTCTAAGATGGTGCG
The DNA here is from genome assembly GCF_000495115.2 of Populus euphratica. Taxonomy (NCBI): domain Eukaryota; kingdom Viridiplantae; phylum Streptophyta; class Magnoliopsida; order Malpighiales; family Salicaceae; genus Populus; species Populus euphratica. Next base: position 174,078 of record NW_011500307.1, on the reverse strand, counting down.
TGGAATCAATATTAAGGAAGACACAGATGCATACCATATGAGTATTTTCTAATTTTCTCTTTTTATTGAAATTGAAATGAAATATAAAAATTTCCATGAAAAAAATAATGTTTATGAACAGTAACTAAACTATTCTTGAAAAGGAGAACAGAGAAGCCCCAAGACTTGTAAATACTCAGGTCATAAACTGCAGGGAACAACTTTTACCAACAAGAAAGCTAAGACCATTCTTCAGTCTAAGAATTCCTGATTCTAGAACCATTCTTTCCAAGTCAACAAAACAATGATGTCTCAACAAAATTTATCACTATGTTGACGCTTATAGACTTGTTGTCATAAACTGAAGGCAACAACTTTTACCAGCAAGAAAGCTAATACCATTCTTCAATCCAAGAATTTCCAACATTCTAGAACCATTCTTTCCAAGTCAACAAAACAATGTTGTTTCAACAAAAATTATCACTATTTTGACACTTACAGGAACCGATCCAACTAATTCGGCACGAAAGCTTTGAATACATGGCCTTAAACATTGTGCAATCAACGAAGACTGCCCATCATCAACCTCAACTAGCTAAGCACACAAGCTTATTAAATTCACTTGAAGTATTTCTAAAACACGAAACCAATCTTGATAAACACAAGATTCAACATAGTTGATTTCTAAACTAAATGTTCTCACATAAAATATTTAGCATTCTCTAACTACACAATATCAACAAGAAAAACAAAAAAACCAGAGCAAAATCAAATAAATAAAACAAAAAATAATTACAAACCCACTGGCCATTTACAAAGCAAGACCTCTAGGACTACTTTAAACAGATTAATGACCAAAAACAACGAAGTCTCAGAAATCAATTATCAGTTCAAAAACAAAAAATACCCAGAAAAGTTATAAGAACTTGAAAAGGACTGATAGACTGACCTTGTTTCTGAAAAATCTTCATCAAGTACGAATGAGAAAGAACATCAAGATAATCCCCTTTAATATCTCTATGACGCGAAGCTTGTCTTAGAACTTTAACACCCGTGACTGGTTCTTGATCGTCACTCACATTGCTCCCTGTTGTGGTTAGTCGCGCTACTCCATTATTATCACTATAATCTCCTTCTTCTTCTGCTGCATCGTCGTATTTGGGGAGTTGTAAATCGGGGATTTGGACTCGCCGGTTGAATCTGCTCATGTTGTGAGCGGTAGCTTTTGGGGGGCGGTGAGTTCCGGTGGGTGGCTAAGTTGGTCCGGTTTATTTGGTGGGCTGCATGTGCTTTTGGTCTGTAGCCTCACGCTAATGCTTTTCATGCAATTTTTTTTTTAATTTTTGGGGGCTTTTTTTAATTAATTGACTAAAAATCAGTGTTTTTTTAGCGGTGAGTTCCGGTGGGTGGCTAAGTTGGTCCGGTTTATTTGGGGGGCTGCATGTGCTTTTGGTCTGTAGCTTCACGCTAGCCAAGTTCGGTTATTGGCTGGGCTAGCTATTTTATTAGGATACAACAAAAAAAAAGAGGGTACATGTTTTTTTTTTAATTTTTTGGATTAGTATAAAAAAGAAATGCCATACAAATAGAAAAAATATGCAAAATAAATAAAATATTCTATTTATATAGATTTTTTCCATGCTTAATATTACATTGACAATTCTAATCAATGATATTATGATAGTTGTCAATTGAAAACTAGACACACTACATAATATTTAACATGATTCAACAAATTATTCACGTTCATCAGTAAAATCAATATTATTAGAGATTAATAAAGAAAAGGTTACAACACACAAAAAAAAAATCATTTCACTCAAACTCGATTATTATTATTTTAACATAAATATGGCAATAGGACTGCTACCTAGCCACTTTTCTTTTCTTCTCTTTACTTCACTGTCAGTTTCTCTCAACCTTTGCTCTTCAATAATATCTTTGTTTATAAACATCAATGGTAAGTTTCTTCAAATATTTATCAACATGAAAAAGATAAGAAAACCATAGACAAGGTTAATTCACTCAAACTCAGCTCTCATTTCTTTAACATAGACATGACAATAAGGTTGTTGTCCAACCACTTTTCTTTCTTTTTTATTTTCTTCTCTTCTCTTCACTTTTACTCTCTCAATCTTTGTTCTTCAATAATATCTTTATTTATAAGTATTAATGGTAAGTTTCTCTAACATATTTGTCAATATGAAAAGAACAAAAAAATCACCAAACATGGCATTAATTATGCCATAAAATATACTTCCACTTTATATCAAGTGGGTGATGAATTGTTTTACTTGTACAAAATAAAAGTAAATTATTTGCCACAATAATAACAATATCATAACATATTAAAATATTACAATTTCATCTACCCACCATATAATATGTTACATTATTATTCTCACATGTCTTATTTTATTTTATTTCTAAAAAACACCATGTTTTATTAAAATATAAACGAACATACATGCTTTATATTTTTGTTAAAATATAAACAAGATCATAATTTCGGTCAAAACAAGTCTATTTTTCCTTTGCCAATTAAAAGAATTTATTATATAGGAAAAGGTGTCCTTGACAATTTATATTATCAATTTAATAACATTATAATGACATATAGGGGGTCAAAATCAAATTGAAATATTATTGCTAAATGGATGGTGATTCTAAGGGTTTTAAATATGTATTTAATATTATTATATTTTTTTAAAATAACTGTTTTTAGATCCTTTCGGTCTAAAATTAATGTTTATTAATGTCTTTTTTGGTTTAAAACTAGAGCATGTGTTTCTTTTAAAAGAAATTGCTTTATTTTATAAACAAAGCAAGATACTTTTCTTATTAGGTATTATTTTAATTTAATTAAAATGATATTTTTTAAAAAATTTAATTACATGTAAAAAATATGCTAGTATTCTACTTCTTTTATTTCAAATTTTATTTTATATATCATTGATGTTTTTGAAATATTGACCCTATGTTTGAGTGTGTGTATTACCATCTTATTTTAAAAAAAATTACTTTACTAAAAAAATTATACACATATGTAGTATAAATTTAAGAAACCATATATTATTTAATATAAATAAAACATATTTTTATATTATTTTTAATATGTTATAGTACTTAATAGTCATTTTATAATTTTAACCTTTTTATATTTCTTTGATTACAAAATATGATATTATTTTATATGATTTTATTTCAAATTTATATTTTATATCATTGATTTTTTTTGAAATAACATGTCTATATGAGTGAGAGAGCGTGTGCATTATCATCCATTTTTTTTTAAAAAAAAATAAGAATCATTCCAGTAAATACACACAAATACACATGTCAATATAAATAAAATATATTTTTAGAATATTTCTAATATACTATAATACTTATTAGGCATTTTATATTTAAAATAACAGTAGAAAAAATAACCAAATACTATTTAGTTGTTTTAAACATTCATAAATATATATAAAAAACCCAATTATTAAGCATTATTTTTACCCTCACAATATAGTATTGAGCAATACAGAGTAACACAACAACCACATCACAATATAGCATAAAAATTCCAAACAATTCCTAAAAAAAATAATATCCCAACTTGATATTTCCATGTCAATAAGAGTTTATGAAAAATATAGGTATTTTTTATAAGAAAGTGTTTTATGTATCAAGATTTAATTAAGGTTTTTGTATTTAATTTTTATATTTTTTTGAACAAGGAAATATATAAAATCTATTTTTTTATATATGAAATTGTTTTAAAAAAATCGTGCTTTCCAAATTTAGAAACATTACGAACTCATTGTTATTCTTCTTTATTTCCAAGGAAATAAAGGTAAAACGACGACATATTACGGTCAAGCAGTCACCGCCTCATAACGAGTTGACCATGGCACAAGACTAGAATCGAGCCAGAACGCGTCTGGAGGGAGCGTCGTTGACGCCGTCCATGCCAAAAAGACCAGAGAAAACGACACGGCACGGGTAAATATATTCCTTTCATTCAAAAAATAAAAACCTTACACGTCACCGTAATGGTAACAGAGAATCTCTACGCATTAATTTTTCCTTTTCCCTTTTCTTATACGTCAATCCTATCCACCGATAAATATTCAAACAGTGACAACCAGCGTTAATCACCACCTTCAGGTATTTGAAATAAAAGGCAACTTACAACTAAGTCCTCTATTCACAATATATATCTCAAATAAGTCCTTAAATCATAGTTTTGAAACCCAGCCTGACCAATGGGCCGACTCGAGACTCGGCCAGCTTGAGGATGGAACTGGACTAGATTGAAAAAAAAAACCCAACAACCCAGCGACCCAGCAAAACTCGGTCAAAAATTCAGTTGCAATTCGTTGACTTTTATTTTTTTTACTAAAATAATTTTATTTTGATTTTTTTTTTACCCGGGCAACTAGTGACTCGATCAAAATCCAAAACCCGGGTCTTAAACCGAGTAGCCTACCAGACCGGATCTAAAAATTATACCCAGGCAACTAGTGACTCGGTCAAAATCCAAAACCCGGGTAGCCTACCAGACCGGATCTAAAAATTATGCCTTAAACTATAATTTTTTACAATTTTACAATTCAATTTATCAAATTACTGCTTCGAAATAAATTCCATCACTAGATCCACCCCTGGATTTTTTGAAATCCAATATAGTCCCTACATTTCAGGTTTGTTTTCTTATTTGTCTTTTAAAATTTATTAATAGCCCCCTTAAAAAAATTTAAATCTCGACAATATCCTTCAAATTTAATGATAATTCTTACATGCCCCCTTAACAAAACTCTCGTCCCATTAGCAGGATCTCCTTACTCCTATTAAGTGAAGGAGATGAGAGGAGGGGAGTTAAAAAAAACCCAGGTTTTATTAGGTGTGAGCAAATTAACCGAAAAATTGATCTAACTTAGAAAATAAAAAAATTAATTAAAAAATCAAATTGATAGAAAAACCAATTGAACTAGTTAAAATATTTAGAAAGATATCTAGTTTGGTTTGGTTTCTGGTTTTGATGTAACTGAACCAGCCATCCCAAATAGAATTGGTTTGGTTTAGGAATGAAAAAAATAAACCAAGTGGTCCAAGTCGCAGACTGTATCCTCTTGTTACTTTCCCTTTCAACAACCAGGGCATACCATTTCAAATTCATCTATACTTTCCTTTCACACAGTTGCCCCCTCCCCTCTAACATGGTTTCTAGTTTTGAACCTCAAAACATTCCCTCCTCTCTCCTTCTGAAAATCCATCACTTATGATAAAAAAAAATTCTAATCTTCTTGTCTTTAATCACGTCTTTGAGTTGTCTAATAGCGTTGACATAGCTGCTACAAACATGCCTGCAACCTCATTCACTAATACTTCTAGGCTTCAAGAATCTCAACAAAATCTTTTACTTGAACGGAAATATGACTATATTGTTCATGATGTGTTTCATCGTTGGTCTATTGTTGCTACTGACAATGTTGGCATTCCAAGAATTACTTTCAATGGAAATAGATGTTTCGCTCGTTGTATCTGAGAAAATATGAAACGCTATAAGCCCTATGAGAAAGTAACTTTTGATTTGGAGCTTTTTATTATTCCAGGTCTTTTTGATAGAATTGAATTGATCACATCTCAACTACTAATCTTTGAAAGACAATCACATGGTAAAGACCAACAGACCGAAGATACAAAACACAAACCGAAGATACAAACCTTTGACCATATTATAGGAATAACCATAATAACCATAGGTTTTTCTAGTTTTAGACCTAAAAAAGGAGCCAAAAAGGAGCTAGAAAAATAACTACATATTTTTCCGGTTTTACATCTCAAAAATCAAACCCAAACCTAACCAGAATTGGTCGATTTTGACCGGTTCTGGTTTGATTTGGGTCTTTTTTGTTTTTTTAATGGTTTGGTTGTTTTCTAAAGGTAAAAACTGAATCAAACCAGAAATGATCACTCCTAAGTTTAATAAGGAGTGCTTGAAAATATAGTAATGATTGATTTTTAAAATATTTTTTATTTAAAAATATATTAAAATAAATATTTTTATTTTTTAAAAAATATTTTTAACATAACCTTCAAAACAATTTAAAAATATAAAATAATATTTTTAAGTAGTTTTTCTTAAAAAAAAATTAATAACACAATGTCATTTTAAGTGGCACTTTATAGTGCTAGACAACCCAAAAAGAGAATTGTATATAGAGAAACTAGGATCGCTATAGGCAATCTATGGATTATATTATTTTAGATTATTTATTTATTTTATTTTAATCTATATCTTGTTACATTTAAATAAATAACTTAACTTTATATACTCAATACGTTAATCATTAGTGCACAATAAATAATATATTTCTCGAGCTTTTAAAATAACATCTTAAATATTTCTTATAACAAATAAAAAGTTAGGTTTTGTTTATTTGCAGAAAAGTAATTTTTTTTAGAAAAATGATTTATTTGAAAAGTGAATTTCATGAAAGTAAATTATTTGTTGATATTTGGTAGTGTCATGAAAAGTAAGTTGGAAAACACTTTCCGGTGTTTGGTTATGCTATGGAAAATGAGCTGAAAATAGTTTATTAATGTTTTATTTTTTTTCAAGTTTATTAAAATAATAATAAAAAAATTTATAAATTAAAAAGTTGAATGAGAATGAAATTGAAAAAATTTTAATATCATAAATTATCTCAAATAAAATAAATAATAATAAAAATAATAGAGATCAAATCTAACATATAAAAAAATTGAAAGATAATGAAATTAAAATAATTATAATTATAATTTCATAAATTATTTTTTAAATTATTTTTTATCTTAAAAATATTAAATTAAAATTTTTATAATTTTTTTATTAAATCTTAAAAAATATTATTTTAAATAAAAAAATACTTTCATCATGTTAACAAATAAGAAAAACTCAAAGCAACAACCAATCAAATCGAAACCCACAATTAATGCCAAACAGCACAATTAATATACCAAAAGGAAAAATTCCAAGGCAGGACCTCATTTATTACAAAATAAAAAATAAAAAATTACAAATCACAAATGACATGATCAATTAAAATATAAATAGAAAGGAAAAAGAAACAACGAGAAACGATGCAACGACGAACATAAAAGCATAACGCGAGAATAGTACATATTTTGTCAACAAAGAAAAAGAAAATGTTTTCCTTATAATAAAAAACAAAAACACTTTCCTTGTACAAAACATATTTCTTTCATTGGAATTCAGTTTCCTTGACCCATTTTCCTTATCTTTACCAAACATGGGAAAGTAAGGAAAATAGTTTCCAGAAAAATAAATTCCTAAAAACAAACAAGACATTAATGATAATTGTGTATTTGGTATTGTGGTAGTTTTTTGTGGTTATGGTTTAAAAAAATTATTTTATAAAAAGTATTTTTAGTTGAGGTTAGTATGATATTTATATATGTTTGGCTAAAACTGTAGTTAAAATTAAGGTTAAACAAAAAATAGTTTAATATTTTTGGTTAATAATGCCTTTTAAATCGAGGTTATAATATATATATATATATATATTGTTACAGTACGAGTGAATTTAATTCACTTTACACTAGTTTTTTTTAAAATGTTAAAAAAATAGACACACTAAAAAAAAAACTATTCACGTAACCAGTGCAAGTGAATTGCACTGTTCATTAAAACACTGCTAAAAGAATAGTAGCTTGGAGATGCTTCTGCAAAACCATGGTTCAAACGTGAATTATAATGGGTCCTATAAAAAATAAATTATGTTTTTTTTATGTAACCAAACGTTTGTATTGCTATGGTTGCTTCAAACACATAAGCAATCACGCAAACAAATGGACTCTGAAAAGATAAAAAAGCTATTTAATAAAGTGATATTCAATATTAGTATTAAAGGGTGTAGCTCAAGTGGTCAAACTCTAGATTTACTATCTAAAAATTATTAGTTTGAGTCTTGCAAATCTTAAAATCACCGGAAAGTTACATGGTCGTTAATTTCAGGGTTCGTAAGATTAGTTAAAATACACATAAACTGCTTCAAACACCCACGTTAATAGAAAACAAAGTGTCCAATAATGACCATGAAGAGTGTAACTCAACTGGCTAGACTTTAAGTTTGCTACACAAATGTCATCAATTTGAATGCCATAAATCTCATAACTATTAAAAACTTATTTGGTCGTTAACTTCAAGATTCAGAGAATTAGTAGAGATGCATATAGGCTGACCCAAACACCGAAAGTTATAAGAAGAAGAAGATCGTCTAATAGTGTATTAACTTTTATTCCTGTAAATGTTATAAAAATTTACTTTTCTTAAAAAATATCAAATTAATATTTTTTTTATTACTATTTTGATGTACTAGTATAAAAAATAAAAAACAAATATCAATTTTATTTTGATGCACTAGTATAAAAAATAAAAAACAAATATCAAAAAAATTATTCTAATATATTTTTAAATAAAAAATATTTTTAAAAATATTTCATCCCACGATACTAAATCCACATAAAGACTACAAATAAAAAAATAATTTATGTTTTGAGCAAGATAAGTCAAAACTCTAAAATTTTCAAAAAAAAAACTTATACTTCAATAGAGTTTCATTAGAAAAGACTAGTAAAGTTTTCATAACCTTTTTTAATTGCCAAGATAGAGATAGCCATTTGAAAAAAATAAGGTAAATTATTCTTTAAAAAAACATTTGAGATTTCCTTTAAAGTAAACTAAAAGGTAGAGATTAAAAAATAAATTAAAGTAGAAAAAAATGACAAATCCATGGAATTAGAGACCATCATTAATAGGGGATTCAAGATTTGAGAGAAATACGGAGGAGTTATAAAATTATTTTAGAAAAGGCTTTACAAAACTATAGCATAAAATATATTTAGTGATTATAGCATAGTTACCTTGTTGCTCCTTCTTTGATGAGGCATGTGAACTGACAAACAATGCTAATTCTTATTAATTGGAAACTTGAATATTGATTTATTGCACTCTGGTGGTACATTTGCAAGGAATCTTTAGTTGGATGACTAATTTAAAATATTCACCATATTAAGAGGACCAAAATGTAATAACAATAAAAAAACAAATACAAAAAGGTAAGATTATATTCGGCGGCTACTTTCGGCGAAGAATAGAGGGCAAGGTAACGTATAAAGAACGCGTACTATAGTAGCATGGGACCATCCCCATCCCATCCGCGGTTTGGGTGTTTCGAATAGTTTTTTCTGAATTAATTTTTTTTTAAATATTTAAATGTGTTAATATTAAAAAATTAATTTTTTAAATAATAAAATATTATTTTAATATATTTTCAAATAAATCTTTTTAAAATAATTATTACAGCTATTTCACACAGTACAATCACAATGTACACGCACCTTATTTATTAATTAATATTAAGAATTAAAAAAAGGACGGTCCACAAATTAATATAAAGTCCTTTACCCAGCTGAATCCTTTAATTTCATTCTTTCATTTTCTTCTCTCTATCTCTATTTTTCCTCTGAACAACCAAATCTCATAAATTATTTTAAAAAAACCCGTTATTTTCCCGAAGGAGGATCAATCCGGTGCGCCTCTATTCATTTTTTTTTAATCTTATGGTCATGATGATGGTTTAGAGAGGATCGATCTTGAGTTGAGAGATTTCATTTGTTGTTGATGATGATGGTGATGAATTTTGTGTTGTTTGTTTTTTTAGGTTTTTGCAGGTGAAGAAGAAGAAGAGATGGCATCGAAACGGATCTTGAAGGAATTGAAAGATTTACAAAAGGACCCCCCTACTTCATGCAGCGCCGGTATTTAAACTTTTTTCGCATCTATAAATTTTTCTTTATTTTGTTTTTTTAGCGTTTTGGTTGATCTGATCTCTTCGTTGCGTGCTTAGCTTTTTGTATATATAATTTTTTCTGGAATTTATGACGATGATGATTTTGTTGATAGTCCAAGCATGCGTGCAATTGAATAATACTGGCGATGATTAATTCTGACCGATAAGCTTAAGTATTTAAGGCTAAAATCCGATGCTTTTAAGGGAAAGCCAAAAATAATGTTGAAATTTTGGTTGATTTTTAGTAATTATGGTTGAAAACCGCAGGGTAAAACATGAAGATACATATTATTTGTTTGATTTGCTTTTTCAAGGTGTACGAGGAATTAAAAGCTAATTTTCATTGATTATTTTCATTTTATGCTTTTTTGTTGATTTGTTTGCTTTAATTATGGGCATGTTGAAGGTCCTGTTGCTGAAGACATGTTTCATTGGCAAGCAACAATTATGGGTCCTCCAGATAGCCCTTATGCTGGTGGTGTTTTCCTAGTTACTATTCATTTTCCTCCAGACTATCCATTTAAGCCTCCCAAGGTAAGTTTTTGCTGCTTGCTACGTGCAAGGCATAATGTTTTTTGTCTGAAGAAGTTCTTGTCTATAGAATAAAGTTCATGCACATTTAAAATATACTTGAAATTGCTGACCCTTGTAAACTTGAATTACTTTCGTTTGTCCCTCTACTTTTCCCCTAATTCCTAGTGTCCCACAATCATGCTTGAAGCTTCATTGGCACCGATTTCCCCCTCTACCTTGCAAGATGTCTCAGGTTCCAGCCTCCCCTTTGTATAAGAAAAGGTGTCATGCGGTCATGGAATAGCTATCTCCTTGTTTCCTTCCTCACCTCTTTGCTCCCCCCCCCCCCACCCCAAATCTCTTACTCAATTTGCAACAAAATTGAAGAAGGATTAGTATTGAATTTATTCTCATCAGAAGCTGATTCATTCTGACACTAAGGCATCTCGTGTGTGAATATTTGCAGTAGGTCAAACTTTTCGTATTTTTTCTTAAATCAGCAGCACAAACAGAGGGGGCTAGATGAACTATAAGCATGGAAACCTGATTTCACAGTATAAGCACTAGCCAGTTTAATAGGACCTAACTAAAGACACGATACAATTCTATGCCAAGTCCTCATAAAATGACATAAGATGTGAAGTTTATGTTAAATGACTAGGCTCCTGCATCAAAGGCTTGTGTGTCAAATCTCAACTTTTATTGTGATTTCAGAAAAACAGGTCTTGTTTTCTAATCACTCATGAAGGAATTCTAGCATTAATGAGGGTATATCACCCAAGCTTAAGTCAGCTAAATATGAAATAAATGATATTTACATAAAAAGGTTTAAGATATGAACTGCCCTGATTGAATGGTTGTGCCTCTGCTAACCCTGCTTCCATGCACAATATGAAATTTAACTTTATGTTACTTCTGTTTGTTTGGTGACTTAAGCTTTGGAGTTTATCTGACATTCCATTTGTTGGTATTTGCTGAGTAGTTTTAGCTTCCTTCTTTTTATGAACGCCTCATTGTATTCTTGGTTTCTGTTTATGCATCTCATTCTATGCTAACTATGATTTCTGCGTATGCAATTGAGAAGTCAATCTTATCCAGTTTTCTATATGTGTGTGATTTTGTTACATGTATGCATCTTTCAGGTAGCATTCAGAACAAAGGTATTCCACCCAAATATAAATAGCAATGGAAGCATTTGCCTGGACATTTTGAAGGAGCAATGGAGCCCTGCTCTAACCATATCTAAGGTTCGACTTCTATAACCCTTAAAACATCTTGGAGTTGAGAAGAAAGTGTCATTGAGTGTGTTTGTTTTTGAGTTCAAAAGGTGTTTTTGAAATTTTTTTATTTTTTTGCTTTAAATTATATATTTTTTAATGTTTTTGGATCGTTTTGATGAACTGATATCAAAAATAAATTTTAAAAAATAAAAAAAAATTATTTTAATGCATTTCCAAGAAAAAAATACTTTGCAAAACAACCGAAATTACAATCCCAAACACTATCTTAATATATTTGTGTTAGTCCAACATCATTTTTATGCAAGAAAGGGACAATTGTTTCTTACCAACCATTGATGTGTTGATGTATTAAAAAAATCCTTCACAATAAATAGAGATAAGAGGAATGCTGGCACAACATTGTCTTTTTAGGTGTTTATTTTATTATTACTTTCCAATATGAGAAGTCTATCCTATTGGTTCCAAGGGTTCGTGTAATTTAGTCTTTTTTATTATGCAAAACTCTAAACGTTGTGGGAGGGAAAAACATTGTGCACACAAACACAATTCATGCTCTCACATTTTACTTTAGACTCACTGTGCAAAATTTTTCCTTTTCTTTTAATTTTGGTCCTTAAAGTTTTTTTGTTGCCCGGTTGTATATTTTTTGGACCAAATTAAAGGACATTTGAATTAAATTTATTGAATAAGAACAAAATTGAAAAAAGATGCTAAAGTAGAAAAGACATCACAAATGAGTAATGATTTCAAAGTTCTTATAAAAGTTTAATTTAGTCTTCAAACTTTTCAAATTATACCTATTTGGTCCATCAATATTTTTGCAATTTAATTTTGGTATGAAAGCTTGTTTTTATTATTTTTTAGTTCTTAATTTGAGATAGAAAATCAATGTTGATATTAATTTTAGTCATCAAAATAATTGATTTTGATGTTAATGAGTTTTATTTGATGATGAGAGTTTCATTTAAGTATTTTTCACTTTCAAATTGCCTAAAAAATTAGATACAAGCTCGAGAAGGTTTTTTTATCGGGTTGATTTTGGTTTTGTGTGGTTTTTTAAGGCTATTTATGGGTTTATTAAAATGTTTAGGTTTTTTTCTAGGTATTTTTGGTTGGAAAAACGGGTCTCTATGAAAAAAAAATGAATCTGAATCTTGGTGGTTGGAGTATGGGGAAATACACGGACAACATGTGTTTGATCCATTAGCTTAAGGGTCACCGTGCTGGGTCTTTTGGAAATGGGTCACACATGTCGGCCTTTTTTATTTTTTTTTAATGTTTGCTTTTATTTTTAATTTTTTTAAAATGATATTTTTTATAAGTTTTTTTTAAATAATTTTTTAATTTACATTTCAATCAAGGTTTTTTATTTTGTTTATTTAAGGTTTTTATAAATAGAGATTGTTTATGATTATTTTTTTTATATAGATGAATTTTATTTTTAAAAATAAAAAATATTTAGTTTTGGATAGTATTTTTAATATGTTCATCATGGTATGATGTATAAGTATTTTTAAATAATCTATACAAATACTGTATTAGTTTACATTCCAGTTATTTACATTCCAATTAATACTTGCTTTTTTATCTTGTTAATTAAGCTTTTTTTTAATAAATAGAGATTATTCTAATTCATTTATGAATTTTGTTTTTGTTTTAGAGAGATGAATTTTATTTTTAAAAATAAAAATATTTATTTTTGGATAGTATTTCTAATGCGCCTATTATTGCGTAATATTTTTTTATTCAATTAATTTTATACTTCTCTATTTTTATTATTATTTGATTTAATAAAAAAATGATTTTAACAAACAAATTCATTAGACATATGGATAAATATAAATAGTTAGTGTTGTAAGATTAAATATCTTGATTTGTATCTGTTTTTTGATTTTATTTTTTGTTATTGTTTATGATTTTATTTTTCATTTATTAACTTAAATGGTTCTTGGTATATTTACTTAGATATACATAGGCTTTTCAGTTTATATTTAGGATTTAGGATTTCTTGTGTAAAATTACATGTCTTCAATTTTGTTTATTGTAAAAAATTATCTGATCTGCGGTGTAGTGCTGTTCGAATAACTAGTTGCATTCTAGTCTTTGTTTAGAGCCCAGCCTGCCCGCCCCCACCCCCCCCTCCCCTTTTGACTGTTGAATTGCTAGTTCTTTTTGGTGATGATGCAAAGCGTGTTGTGTTTCTATGTGTAGGTGTTGCTCTCAATCTGTTCTTTGTTGACGGATCCTAACCCCGATGATCCACTGGTGCCGGAGATTGCTCACATGTACAAGACCGACAGGAACAAGTATGAGACAACTGCAAGAAGCTGGACCCAGAAGTATGCAATGGGCTAAACAACGGACCTGTGGTGTGTGCAATGGAGAGCCCCTCCCCCCTTCTCTTTGTTTCTTTCCCCTATGTATCCATGCTTGCTGCTTGTTCTCTCTTCATTGTAAACGTGGGCAAAACTGGCCCTCAACAACGTCCCAAATTAAAGAAGAAACGACTGTGTTTCTTTCCGTCCCATGGATTAATCTGACACCATGAATCGTGTCAAATTTAGTGTGTCTCCTTGTAACCTCCAAAATCTTTAGTGGGTTCTCCTGCTTGTATGATTATTTCCTTCCTTCTTTTGTTTTGCCTCCTGACATGCCCGCATCGCGTTGGTGGGGTTTTTTATTAACCTGTCTTGGTTCCGATTCACGGCGGACTGTCGCTGAATCCAAGTGGCGATGATGCCACCACTTGGCGTGCATCAGCATGGGTTGGAGGTTTTAAAAAAGTAGGCTCAATACTTGTACCAGTCCTGACAGTGGTTGTTGAGTTAACTCACTGTTATTAGCTCAACTCAGGGCAATTATTTTCATTTTTTTTTTAAAATATAGTTTGTTTAATTTGGATTGATTTCGGGTCACAAGTTTGAGTTAGAAATTCTTTCAAGGGTTAACCCATTTCATTAAAGCCTGGGAGTCTTGCTAAGAGTTTTAATTCAACTTCAATTATAATAAGTTTGGTAGTGTATTGATATGATTAAGCGTCTGTTTGATTTTTTTTCATTTAAAAATATATTAAAATAGATATTTAAAAATAATTTTTTATATTAGAATATCAAATTGATGTAAAAAAATAAGAAATAAAATTTTATTTTAAATAAAAAATTAAAATTTTTGGAAACCAAACCTCCCTAAACGTAGTTTCACAACCATGGATATAAAAGTAATGAAATTACGGACAATGATTTACGTGGTAATTTCCGAAGAGAGTTAATACCAGTAAAATTTAAAATGTTAGCTTTGCATAGTTCAAGAAAATGTTTGGCACAGGCGCGGGTACAAATCAATGTTCCTTCCATCATATCCTACATAAGCAAATGTTGTTTCTCCCATGCTATCATATAATATAGTTGATGCATGGAATAAATTTACCATTTTACAAAACAGTACACGCTTTTTAATAAAATTGTAACGGCTCTAGTCAAAGACAAACCTAAAGGCAGCATTAATGACATTTTCTTGGCTTTTAAACCCTTTTTAAGGGCACTTAACCTCCCCTCCTAGTGACTCTTAGCCATATATTTATTGGCTATTAAACCCTTTTTAAGGGCACTTCACCTCACATCTTATTGAGTCTTTAGCCATCTCTTTTCAGTCCTACAAACTTTGTTAACTCTATGTGGCTACCATTGGATTGATGGGTTTTTTCTTTCCCTATATATATATATATAATTTCCTCTTTTTTTTCTTACTCTTTATATAATTAACAATAAATATTCTTCCAAATTAAGTTGTGATTTTCCATGATAGATTGATCCACCATCATCATGGAAAATCACTTCTTTATCACACTGCATGAATTTAAAAATTAATAAATTTAACAAAGTCAATATTCTTTCTTCTTCTTCTTCTTTTTTTTAGAATAAATCTCAGTAAATATGATCTTGAGTGATCTGCATTGAGTTCTTAAGTGAACTTTCATCTAATGCAGATGATTTTCTAAGATTGTATTTATGATTTCCTTACATTAATAATTAAGTGGATGATATCGAAAGGCCAAGGTCAAATTCTGGCATGTAATTAAGACGGAATATAGCAAGATGTTCCTTCTTCACTGTGCATGCATATCATCACCAGAGATCTTCATCTTTTTGAAGATCTTGCAAGTAAAAACGAATGCTGGATCTTGAATTGTTTTTGTTAATCAATTCAAAATTTGACTGACTAAAACTCATACTTATATCAAGCCCGCTTCAAGTTACCCGGCTATGAATTCATGAGATTTTGCTACGCCAAGGAACACTGTAAAAAAAACGAAGAAAAAAGAAAGTGAGAAATATTATAAATTAAACCACATATAATTAATTTAACACCACATCAACTGTATAACCCATGTCAGCTAGCGGTCATTAGCAAGTCCAGAAGGCAAGAACTGAAACCATGCTTTGGAATTAAAAAAAACCCTATATATATATATTCTTGTTCCCCATAAAAGACCAGCCCCATATAACTTTAGGGTTTTTTTAAGCTAGGTCGCGGAGGACATGGTGAACCATGTCGTTTATTATATGTTTGTATGCATCGTTTTACAATATCAAATGATACGTGTCAGGTCTTCAGACCAGACATAAGTGAAAAATCCTAGTCCAAAGTCCAGCTCTAGCAAGCTAGAGAAGATTAAAATAATACCTCCATGTAGGTCGTGCCCACGAGTGGGAGAGAGCATGGCCCCTGGAAATATGGTTTTATTGAATATAATTTTAATCAAATCTGAGTTTGAAGGGACCAAAAGAATAGAAAACAGAAAGAGGTATCTGAGCTTCCGTGTACTTGGAGATTTTTCTCTAGTGAAGACAAGGCACAGAGCTGAAAATCATATATAATCTAACATCCCACTAAAAATGTTTTTGGCTGTGGAAATGTTTTGAGTGTCAGATTATGAACTTAGTACTTCGGTTGCAAAGAATCTTTAATTTAGCTTCTAATTGGAGTTCAGGTGAGCAATCACTCACTAATTATTGTCTAAAGGTTCTCAGAATGTTCAGTGAGACATTATGGCTTATAATAAAATGTTAACTAGATTATGACACATTATTTGCAGACCATGAGAGGCTTTAAAGCAAAAGCCATGACATTTCCACATGTATCCTGGTAATACAATAACAATAATTAGGTTGACCCAACCAAAAGTTAGCTTGGATGGGCCAAATTCTCAGCCTAACAGAGCCATCCTTTATGATAAGCCATAAATAATGCAAATTATGTGTGATATGGATTAGCTACAAGTAACATGAATGAGCTAGAAATAAAAATAATACTTTTCATGGTGAGTTGCTCTATATTTATTTTCAAAGTAGGCTGTATATTCTTAAGTTTAGCAAAGGAGATGAAGATTTCTTTTTTTTCAATATCAACAACACTAAAAAACACTTCAACTATCTCTATATCTACTTTTCTTACACTATGTTTTCTTGAAAAAACCTTTAAACTAACTTCAGTATTGAAGGGTTATTTTATAAGCAATACCCATCATCCAACCTAGTATTATCCATAGAGAAAGCTCAAATATCCAATGAAATCTTCTCAACTTCTTGAATATTTGACATTGAGTTTTTAATCTGTTTTTTATCAAAAATTATTTTTTTATTTTAAATTATTTTTTTAATATTTTTAAATCATTTTTATAGGTTGATATCAAAAGTAAATTTTAAAAAATAATAAAAATATTATTTTAATATATTTTCGAGTAAAAAACACTTTAAAAAGCAATCACAACTATATTTTTAAACACCCCTTTGTCATCCCTAGAATTAGAAAAAATAAAATTAGATCACAAGAAAGAGATTAAGTTGTTGATGAAAATGTAATCATTCTCAAATCATTTGATCATTTAGAGATGCAAGTATAAATGTGAGAAAGCAATACTTTATATCAAAATTTTAATTAATTAATATTCTTGAAAGTCTCACTAATTAAAGCAATTTGATTGTTATTGAATCTGGGATTCACCTTAAACATGATTAGTAGAAGTTCATAAAGAAGTTTAAGAAAACATTATCTACCAAAATGGAAGTTCAAAACATAATTAAAAAGGTGGAATCTCTTAACCAATCCAACCATTCCCTATTTTTAGGGCTTTTTGGATACTTAAACTACTAATTATTACCAACCCAACATTTATTCTCTAATCTCTCAATTATTGTAATTAGAACTTAAAAAGAAAAGAGAGAGCATGCATTACCTCTACCTATCACCAAATCCCTGAAACCTAGTAACAAATAAGTGCATTCTGATTTCTACAAATTCCTCAATTTTAGATGACTCCCAACCAGAATTATTAAATCAGACTAAATTTTTAAAGCTTATGTCATAAAAGAGATTAATTTAGGTTAATTCAAAATAATATTATTTTAAAGATTTTTTTTAAAATCAAACTGTATTCAAACTAGGTTTATTAAATAACAAGATAATATATTAGATCAATAAATTATAATTAGATTATTTTAAACCCAATCTAAACTAATCCATGTTTACAAGTTATAAAACTAGAATACATTTTTAATAACTTTAGTCCTGACGAATGACCAAAAAGTGCAACTGTACTAATGTAAGCTAATAGGCATAAATAAAGTATGTCTTTTTAATAAATTTTTATATAGTTGCGGTGGTGAAGATAACAGTAATAAATAATAATAATAATAATAACCTTCATAGTTCCAAAACTTGAGCCACGTCACCCCCACATTGGCAAGCACACGTGCCTCTCTTTGGTTCCCGAGTGAAGGCTTAAACGGAGCCGGTCACCGGTTATTCAATAGTGTCAGTCGGTCTAGCTATTATCATCAATTCTCGAGACACCTCCACACAAAAGCTTATAAATTAATAGATATATTTACCATAGCTATATCTTATTTATATGTTTCTGCTCACACACAGAGTATCAGTACAAAATCTTGGACTTATTGGTAGGGGTGAGAAAAAAACCAAAAAACCGATTAAACCGATAAAACTGGAAAAAAAATAATTGAAAAAACCGAACTGAAAAAAAAACCGATTAAACCGATTAAAATTTTGAAAAAACCAGCC
>NW_011500307.1:140038-155251 GCF_000495115.2 Populus euphratica | reverse complement strand
CGAACCGAACTGAAACCGGTCGGTTTGACCCGGTTTCGGGTTTTTTTTCAAATTTTTTTTTCCGGTTTGATTTTTTTTTTGATAGAAACCAAACCGAACCGAAAATGATTACCCCTACTTATTGGTGTTGGATTGAAAAGGTTATTATTTTTCTCATTGATGGATTGAAAAGGTTATTATTTTTCTCATTTTTTAATTAAATACAAATTAATACGCTGACCACGCACTTTATAAAGAACATTACACCCACATATATTTAGAAGGATCGGGTAATATAACTAAGTCGAGACAGAAATTTTTGGTATCTTTGTTAGTGTGATTAATAAAACGTACGTAAATAGAATAAATAAACTATGATCATATCCTTAATTAATCTACAAGTTCTTATAATATATAGTTTAAATTGAAAAAAAGGTTATAAAAAAACTCTATCTAGTTGTAAATATACATTTATATGAATGGATAATATTAAACTTTTTGGAAAACAATTTTCTATATGCAAAATTAGTGGATGGAGCATAGCATGACCACTTAGATAATACTATATATTGTTGAATTCTTGAAAATCAGCTGAAAAAAATATGGTAAGGATGTGTATATATCGGTTGATTAATTTAATTTTGTGCAATGAATCTTGTAAATGTTCTATCTATGCATGAACATGCATATTGATAGCCTCCAATATATACTCCTATATCTTTTAAGAACACGATGCTACCACTTACCTTATAAAGAAGTGGGAAACTTATGGGAACAAGAGGTTTGCTCTCTTTGTGGTTTCAGATTCAAGTTCTTGGTTGCTTATATGATGGCCACTGGAGGCTTACATGGTCGTTAACTTCAGGGTCCGTGGGATTAGTCGTGATTAACACAAGCTGACCCGGACACCCATATTAATCTAAAAAAAAATGAAACTTATATTATATTTTGGAGTAATTTTGTGTTTTTTTATCCTTCTTCTTCATGGATACTCAAAACCAAGAAAGAAGAGCACGTGAGTTTCACTTTTGACTCTCTCTCCTTTTTTTTTTTTCTTTCTAATTTTAAATTTATTTATTGGCATTGCTGGCTGGCCTTGAATCATCAGAATGAATAAATATATGTAAAGATCAGTCATGTCATACGTCATAGTTTTCTTTTCTTGGTCCGATTAAATTTTAAATAATCAAGTGGTTTTAATCTTGTTTTGGTGACCCTTGCGGGAAATTTTATGTTCCATAAATCAAGTAGATGATACCATATTATATTGTTAATTTCCTTGGTTTCGATGTAATTAACTAGTTCC
This sequence comes from Populus euphratica, assembly GCF_000495115.2. Classification (NCBI taxonomy): domain Eukaryota; kingdom Viridiplantae; phylum Streptophyta; class Magnoliopsida; order Malpighiales; family Salicaceae; genus Populus; species Populus euphratica. Next base: position 153,966 of record NW_011500307.1, on the reverse strand, counting down.
GCATATTAAATTAATTAATTTTTTTTTGTATTTTTCAAGTTAGATGAAAATATCATATATCGTTTTTTTGGATTTTGTCGAATATTTAGTTTTTAAACCCGAGTCAGATAATTTTTTAAATTGATGCCTTTTATCGTGTGAAAAAAAAAACCTAAAAGAAGCTTTTTCCGCCGTATGCATAGGCGTAGCAACACGATTTTTTAGCCAGACACATTTCTCTATATTTATCTCCACCGTATCTCGATCCACACACACAACATACACAAGGCCGGCTCTTCCATTCTTTTGATTTGCCATAAAGTCTCGCCTTTTGAATTAAAGGCACAATCTTTTACCCATACAGAAGAAGAAATTAAGAAAGAAACTCTAGAAATTTGACTGAGAAATTGACCCATCTACTGCTCGATCACCTAGCTAAAGTCAAGCAAGAGGCTTTCATGTGAATATTCTTCTTTCTGCTAACTCGCAAGCTAGAAACTCATGTGATATCTTCTCTTAAAGGGTAATTAATGACGATAACAAAGGATTTCATGCGTTTAATTAAGATAAAACTAGTTTTTTTTTTAATAATATAATGGACTTTCTTCAATCATCGCACGTTAGGGATGGAAAGCATGCACAAGCATGGCAAAAAGTGGCGAAGGGGAAGAAAAAGACCAACATTTCTTGCTTCAAATGGAAGCTTGCATGACGAGAGAGAGATCAGTCACTTCACTCTGAAGATTGTTTCCACTTTAGACATCAATATTTTAATACGGGTTCTGATACCATTCCTTTTAAGAAAATAAATAAATAAATAAATAAATTTTGGGCACCATCAAATTTCGAGTTCAAATTGTTTGTATTAATAATCACAAACATAAGACTGACATGGTAATAAAGCTTCTGTGGTGTGGGAGGTGGCCCATCTTTTTAGAATGGATCTTGTTCCTGCTTATTATTTTATATTAACTAATTTCTAGGTTTTGATTACAGAAAAATGGGGATTATTAACATATGGTTCACCTCCCGCAAATCCAATCCTTTTTTTTTAAGAGAAAGAATTATTTTTTTTTTTTATAAAAAAACTCAACTAATCACTCCGCATTCTGATTATTTCAAATTATTATTTATTTGAATAAAAATGCATTTAAAATTTGATTTCTAAACAGAAAAAATCACAGAGTCTATCTTTTATTTCCTCCGATTTTTAAGCAATCAATATCTTTTTGAAAAGATATTCTAATACTTTGTTTGGATTTTCTCTTGCTGCAGTCATAGACAAATACAATAATACAACACAAAACAATATAAAAATAATAATTCAATTAGCGTTTAATTATTATTTCATGATAAAAAAAGTATAAAAATAATCAGGATATAAGATATTTATTTTTTTCTCTCTTTTTTTCTGTCTTAAAGGATAAAATATATTCTCCTCCAAACATATTCTAGACATAAATTTATTTTTACTCCATCTATTTTTATAAACAAACAAGTTTTAATCTTTTCAGTGTCACCGCGACATTAAATCTGCAAGTTTTTATTTATTTTTTCAATCTCTCGTAGTCAAGAAAGCATGGCAGGAACTCTCTCTTGATTTTTTTTTCTTTTCCTGTAGCATGTCAATTTACATACAGTAAAATATATAGAACCCTAGGGCAAAAAAAAAAAAAAAAAAGGAGGAGGAGGAGGAGGAAGAGAAGAAATCTGAAGAGAGAGACACAAATTTTCCACGAGGAAAGATAATAATTTGTCTCATTGTTGACTTTTTGTAAATGCATGACCTTTTATCTGTAGCTTGGCACTTAGCTGTATGCATACATCTTCATCCCGTGACAAATCTTGGCTTCAATTCTTGTCAACAGATGATTGGATTGTCGTTTCCTCACTCTACGAATCTCTTCATCATTTTGCTCATTTGTCTCTTTAATGTTCCTTCTGTGTAAGAAAATAAAATAAATAATCTTTTTTTTTTGATACAAAAACATGGAATATTGATCATCTCAAGTCTTTTCAGAGATGTCTAATAAAAACTTACCGAATTAAACTCTACTTAATAACACTTTTTTAAAAGGAATAAAAGCTCCCTTCTTCCTCTATCATATATATATATATATATATATATATATATAGGTTTATTACTTTAGATTATTATAATTAGTTCTTTATAATTTGAAATGGATTGTGCGGAAGCACATATAAAACAGCAACAAGCACATAATTTATTTGATTGCTTATTTTTGTTATTTTGTTTCTTTCTTTTTTTTCCACAAAAAATACATGTTTTTTTTTTCAATTCTAGTTCTTATTTTTTATTATTTATTTTTGTTTTTGATCATTTTAGAAAAGTTTGTAATATTTTTTTTTATTTTTTTATATAGATGATTATTAGATATTTGGATGAACTTTTTAATTTTTAATTTGAATCTTTTTTTATATAAACAGATATAAAAATAGTATGTATATTTAATTTTTTAAAAAACAATAATTTATAACTTGTGAAAAATTTAATTTTTTTAAAATAATAATTTATAACTTGTGAAAAAGTATGAGTTAAATAACTAGAAAGTATGTATAACCTATCACACTCGAATCAAGGGCTTATAGGGCCTGGAGCTGATTAACTTATCCATGATTGAAAGGGGATGATTAAAGACTAAATGACTACTAGAGTACGTATATGTAGAGCACCAAGCAAGGATCTTGGACTTGATGCTCATTGACTGGTATCCTTAGCTAGCTATTTTGTTTTAACAAACCACCAAATACATATCACCAAAAACAATTTGATAGATATTTCCCTTTTCCTTTACCCAATAAGAGAATAAAATAGAGGAAGAAGGGTGAAATAGTTGATGTTTTTAAGCGTAAGAGAACCCAAACAAGCATCTAAGAAGATTGTTATATAATAAGAACTCAGCAGACCACTTGGAGATTTGTCGAATTCGGTGTTCTTCCCTAGCCGTCTTTCGTTCACTTGGCTCAATGGAGGGGCCAATGTCCAAGAAGTTTGCTCAACTTTGATGCTTGTCTTTGCTAATCCATATAGTTTTCGCTTTCTAAACCATGGGATCTTTAAATATCCATTGTCTCTGCAAAACAAATACACTCTCTTCAAAAATCAAATGCTTCTCAATTGTAAATTAGGCCTTAATTGTTTTGTTAATCCATCTAAACCTTGATGACAAATGAACCGGCCGGGTTGCACATGCCATTTCGTTTCAGATACCAAGTATTAATAATAAGCTCAACGGATTCTAATTAATGGATGATTGAGCAACGATCATCTTTAAATATAATTTTTTTTTTTGCCTAACAAGACTTTATAAATTTACTAACTATACCCATAATTCAATATAGATGTAATCTATTCATAGTTATAATTGTATTTGGCTCCAGCTACAAGTTCCAGCTGATAATGAGCTTGTTAAAATAGCTTACATAATTCAAATGATATTATTTTATTTTTAAAATAAAATAAAGTTATCCTACTAATATATTATTTGGATTTGGTTAACTAAGTCAATCAAGTTTAATCAAATTAATTTTTAAATTTAAATTAGATTCTAGATGGACGACAAGTCACCAATCTATCTTGAATTTAATAGCTATGGATTTAATTCTTAACCTCGTGTTTTAGTATCACGCAAATAAAAGCACAAGGTTAAAATGCTAATTAATTCAAAAAACAACATTACAATTTAGTTTCATTTGATTAATTTTGTGATGTAGATCCCTTGGATAATGATACATCATAAGTGAGCTTATTAATTAAAAAAAGCTGATCACTTATCCACCAAAGCTTTTCCCACTTGTGTACTAGCTAGGTGAAATATTATTCAACACCTTGTCCTTAATCCACCATTTATTTTAGAAGACAACCATCCAACAACATCATATAAGCTCTACAGCATATATAACCATACATCATATTATATATTCCATGCTTTATTTATTACTAGAAAAAATAAGGTCCAAATTCCCTAAGAAAAAAAAGGAAGGAATTATTTTGATTTAGGTTAAACAAACTCGTAAACATTCTTTAACCACTTGATTAATCTCTTAAAAACGATCAATTTATAATTAAAAACTAATAATCAGTTTTACTTTTCTTGGGACAGAAGTCCCTCGTGCTTACATGTTTTAGATCAACAAACATTACTTAATAATAAAATCCACACATAAGCAATTAAATTCTTGAATCTCCACAAAATAATATCCAACATGTTGTGTTCCAAAGAACAAAGAATTCATGAGACAATATGTATATAACTAGTACAGAACATCAACATCCTCATGTGAAGGCACCTTCTTCCCATGATTAGTGCCATATAGCATTTGCAATTATGCACGCAGGCGTGCTGTACCCCTGATGACATCTAGCCATGTAAGGTTTGCCTAAAAACGTTACCCTCTTGCATGAGAAAATCGAGAAGAGCTAGCTTACAAGGGTCCAAACCAGATATATCTGGGCATAAGCGGGTGATGCATACAACAAAAATATTATCATCCAATTCGGCAATTTCCACAGTTCAAATTTGGTAATACTGTTACCAACCTGTGACTGAGGGCTTAACAACGAATCATTGGCCAACACAGCAGCAAATTAAGACATTAAATAGCTATGAGTTCCAGGTCGCCACATTTTTTTGGTACAAATTGAGTGATTGTTCTTCAGAGATTGAATTATAATTGAGATTGTAAGCTTCTAATTAAACATATGGCTGAAATTGTAAGGTACGGCAAGCAAGGAAATTAATTAAGGTCTATAATTGGGTTAGCAGAAACAAAAATAGTCGGCTTTTTTGTTTGATTTAGTGTAGAATTTCAAGTTATACAAACAAATTTGTGCCGCACTACGGCTTTTATTTTTCTAATTATTCTTTCATTTTCAAACTCTTCAATCATTTGTTAATTTCTTGGTTCTTTAGGGCCTTGCTTAAGAGTCAAAAGCTTATTTTCTTTTCTTTTTATGAAATCAATATTCCTGTCTTCTTTGTTGTAGCCAAGAAAATAACGTAAATTTTATTATTTTTCGTTTGTTAATTTCTTGGCTGTTTTTGGGGTTTTGCTTCGGGTCAAAAGCTTCTTTTATGGGAGAAATCCTTTCTTCTTTATTGTAGCCTAGAAAATATAATAAATTTGATCATTCTTCTTTTGGTCACTTCCTTAATTAGTCTTTGGATCTTTACATGGAGACTCGATGTGTGGTGACAAAATGATGGAATTAACCGGGCAAATACTAGTATGATTAGTTGCTAATGATCAGACAAAGGGAAAAAAATAATTAATTTGGTAAATGACATGATTAATTATATCAAGGATGGAGGATGGACCAAAATGAATTATTTTAGTTGCATGAAATTGCTTCTTCTTCTTCTTCTTTTTATTTTTTTTAATTTAGCTTTTCTATACATGGAAAAAATCTAAAACATTTATGTGATTTTTTCTTAATTTAAAGCATTACAATGGGAACTTTTTACAATAAGTTGGAGCTTAAATAAAGATTATTGAGTGAATTACTAGATACTTAAATCAGATCTTCCGATATTACTTTGGCATGGATGATTCCATATTAATTGTTAATTAGTTTTAAGACGTGGAGAGGAGTAATTATGGTGGTCCTAAGATACCTACAATTACCCTAAAACTGTATATTAAGTAGATATTACTTATTTAATTAATTAGAAGCACACCATTCAAATATTTACTATGAATCAAATTAATAATAATATTGTATTATATATATCCCTGTTTACATTTTGCGTTTCTCAATATTTACTGTTAATTTCTCCTCTATCTTCTTTGTCTCGTGTTGGGTACTATCGTGAAAGCAAGCTTGAAAATCGAATCCTCAGACACTCATAACAACCTTGTTTTTTTTTTTTTTTTTTATTATGATCTGATCTTCTGTCTTCTTGTTTGTTTTCCTAGAATTTTGAGACCATTTAGTGTTTTTCCCCGAAAAAAGAACCACAAATTGCGCCAATAACAAAGCTAAAGAAACTTCTTTTCTAGTGTGTGAACACACATTGATTTGATTCAAATCTGAAAGCCCCAGTTCATGTTGTTGAATGATGCTCAAGGGTACAGAAATTGACCTTTGTGTTTTCACATATCAGGCTGCCAAAAATATTTGGACCCTACCTTCTAAGAAATTGCAAAGAATTCCAGCAAAAATCACATTAATCCAAGAACATGATGATATATATATAATTTACGACAGAAATGTATGGCCTTCATGTTCTACTCATCTAGAGATGAGCAAAAAAATCAAGAAACCAAATAAACCGAGAAAAAAATAATCAAAAAAACCAATGAAGTGATATATATCATGCCCTCTTTTTTTTTTTTTTCTAAATACAAAAAGGAATGAGGAATTTTATATAAACAGTATCTTGAATCTTAAAATCACAGTTTAAGTTTTTAAAATGAGATAATTTTATTAATATGATATCTTATTATTTCATTTTAATTTAAAAAATTAAACTATATAATATTTTAAGTTAAAAAATCTTTCATTTAATATGAGACTGATCAATTTATTTAACTTGTGTATATATGATTTATTAAAAAAAGGATATAATTGACCTAATTTTTGCTCAGCTATTTATTTTTTCCCTATATATTTCTTTCTATTTCTTGTGCTTGAAAAGATACTTCTCTCTAATTGCAATTTTCTAAAAACTTGAAACACTCACCAGAGAAATTGGAATAAATCCACAACTTAAAATAAGATTATTTTGAAAAATATGATTTGTATTAATTAATTTTCCAACTCATTCATTCGTTAATTTTTTTTATAATAATATTTAACAAAAACAAAACTTCTTCATCATCATTATGCATGCCTATATTCTTTTTATTTTTATTTTTATTGTTGTTAGCATAATTGTTAAACTTGACTTGATACGTGATAATTTAGCAAATACATGGTTTGTAGTTTATCCCAAGTTAAATTTTAAGTTGAACTAGTTTTAATATTAATAAGATTGAACTAGATTTATCAATTATTTAGATAACTCATTTAAAATTAGTGTAATTTAAATTCAGTTTAGATAACATTATTTTTAAAAAAATTAAGATATTATTTTAAAAAATAGATATGAATTGATGAAACTAATCTAATAATGGAGCATTTTTATGGGATAGACAACTAAACAAATGTGACAACTATGGAAGTAAGTAATTACCATACAGAGAGAAATAAAATAAATATTGTGATTATCTTTTTGTTTTTTTGAAGCCCCGTGGTTGACACGTATTGCCAGGGATTTTTTTGTTAAAAAACCGAACTGAACCGAACCGAAACCGGTCGGTTTGAACCGGTTCCAGTTCGGTTTCGGTTTGAATTTTCAAGTTTTTTAAAATTTAATTTTGATTAGTTTTTTAGATAAAAACCGAACCGAATCAAATTTGCTCACCCCTATACTCATCTAATGAAGTGATATTCAATGTCCATGCATACATGTGAAAAAGGGTGTAAGTGTTTTTGGTGAGGATTATTTTCATGTCATTCCGCATGTTTGTCCTAGAAAGAATTTCCCTATTCCTTCTTCATCTACCGTTTATTTCAAAGCAACTCTATGTATCATGCCCTCTTTTTTTTATAAAAAAAAAATACAAAAAGGAATGAGGAATTTTATATAAACAGTATCTTGAATCTTAAAATCACAGTTTAAGTTTTTAAAATGAGATAATTTTATTAATATGATATCTTATTATTTCATTTTAATTTAAAAAATTAAACTATATAATATTTTAAGTTAAAAAATCTTTCATTTAATATGAGACTGATCAATTTATTTAACTTGTGTATATATGATTTATTAAAAAAAGGATATAATTGACCTAATTTTTGCTCAGCTATTTATTTTTTCCCTATATATTTCTTTCTATTTCTTGTGCTAGATAAGATACTTCTCTCTAATTGTAATTTTCTAAAAGCTTGAAACACTCACCAGAGAAATTGGAATAAATTCACAACTTAAACTAAGATTATTTTGAAAAATATAATTTGTATTGGTTAATTTTCCAACTCATTCATTCATTAAATTTTTTTTATAATAATATTTAACAAAAACAAAACTTCATCGTCATCATTATACATGCTTATACCCTTCTTATTTCTATTTTTGTTGTTGTTAGTATAGTTGTTAAACTTGGTTTGGCATGTAAATTAATTTAGCAAATATATGGTTTGTAGTTTATTTGAAGTTAAATTTTAAATTGAATTAGTTTTAATATTAACCAGATTAAACTAGGTTTATTATTCATTTAAATGATTCGTTTAAAATTAACATAGTTCAAATTTAGTTTAGATAACATTATTTTTTTAAAAAAAATTAAGATATTATTTTAAAGAATAGATATGAATTGATCAAACTAATCTAATAATGGAGCATTTTTATGGGATAGACAACTAAACAAATGTGACAACTATGGAAGCAAGTAATTACCATACAGAGAGAAATAAAATAAATATTGTGATTATCTTTTTTTTTAAGCCCCGTGGTTGACACGTATTGCCAGGGAAAGTGAGACAAGCATATCTCGGTTGTGCAAACAGGAAGAGGAGAAAAATGCCCAGAGATGTACCACACAGAATTTATAAAAGGCGGCGAGTTCTAGGTTGCCTGCCACGTTAGTTCTGGCAGTAAAAAAAGTAATTTTATTTTATTTTCTTTTTTTATGCAAATCTCATTAAACAAATAAATAAACTCAGCCTGAAACTTTTTTAAGGGTAAAAAATTGAAAACTCACCTCAAGCAAGCCAGCACAACATAGGCTGTTAGTCATTGCTGTTAAATCTATGTTTAGAAGTATTTTAAAAGTACATTAGATTTGAAAAAAATAATATTTTTTAATATATAAAAGGGATATTCCTTTTATAGAGTAAAAAAGCTAGTGTTTCTTCGATAATTTTTTTTAATATATTTTAGACACACAAATTTTGTTATCATACACCTAAGTTGAAATCAAGCTTGGAATATTGATTAATAAATTTGGAATATTAATTAGTGAGTTTAAAATTAAAATCAAAACACCTAATTTCTCAAAGGGCTAACACCCTCAAAAAATAAAATAAAGAAATTGCAATAACAATGGATACAAAGGCCGGTTGAAGAAATATAAAGGAAGAAAAAAAATTAATTCTCATATTTTAATAATGAATTTTAATTTTGTTTTAATTTAATTTTCTAATAATTACCAGAATCAAATATGTGGTTATCACAACAAAATCCAATCAATAAATAATCAAATACCGAAAATCTTTGGTATTAGAAAAAAAAAAAAAAACAATGCCTTCTTTAAATAGTCAAGAAATTGACCGCAAACCAAAATTAAACGGACCCGGGTATCTTGGGCCTCACGTGACTGGCATCACACTAACCGAGACAAGACTCCCACCCCCTGATTCAGCACCTAATTTACGTCTCTAATTGGGCCTGAAACTAGTTTAGGCCCACAACACCACGTGTCAAAATCACACACCGTATTGGGGATTTGGCAGGTCGGGTTCCTGAAATCTTATGGCACTTCCCCACCGGTATCTTATGCCCTGCCCCTGGCTACTCACTACCCTGATTAATTATATATATATATATATATCACTATGTTAAAAAAGAAATATAAAATGTGAAAATGAGATATGTTAATAATAAAATTTTCCCAATTTCGGCTGTTGGGATCCTATAAGACAGAGATTTCAGTGTTGTAGTCGCCACTGCAACGAAAACTCTGCTTCTCTCATAGTCTGTTGCGGTTTGCTCAAAAACCCACTGTCCCTCCCTCTCTCTCAAGATATTTTTGGCTTCCAATACCTCAAGAAACCCACCCTTTTCTTCTTTGCCTTCCCTCTGTTTGATCAATCAAGATTTGATTCTTTTTGTTCTCTTGACAAGAAAGATTGAGGATTTTTCAAGAAACCAGAGTGATTTCTTGTTTTTTTCCTATTTTGATTTTTATTTCTTTGTTAGTTCTGTCGATTCCTGCTTTATATTCTTGGTTTTTTCCTTTTTCCTAACCCTTGTTGATTTTAAAAGGGATTCTCTCCTCTTCTATCACAGTTTGTTTTGGGGTTTGAGGGCTATCTCTTAAATTCTTGAAAGGGTTGTTCCTGTGTCTTTTTGACAGATTTCTGAGTCATCCTTGTCTTGGTTTTATCTCTCCACAAGTAGCAATCTTTTCCTTCACAGCTGCTCACCTTTTTCTTTCTCTTTATTTGGCTCTCCTTTTCTCTCTCTATGCAGTTAGGGAGGCTTTGTAAGAGATAATTAGAAGAGAGGAAGGATAAATCCCAGAAAAGATGACAGACCAGAGTATCCTATGTCCCATAAAATACACTGAACACAAAAAAGTTACAAAACAATTCACAAAGCCATCCTTAAAGCCTAAAAAGTTTCCCTCCGATGACCGGTGCCGCTTACTAGAACCATCAAACCCACAACCAAGGCTCGTTAGAGTAACAGTTACCGACCATGATGCCACAGACTCTTCTAGTGATGAGGAGGGAGGGTTGTTTGGCCGGCAAAGGGTGAAAAGATACGTGAACGAGATTAACATCCAAGCCAGCTGCAAAGAAACTAACGCCATTGTTACTGCTGTTGCCAATAACCGGAAAAGAAGTGTCGGTGATATTCCTCAACGGCCAGCGAAAAAATCTGCTCCTCAATCAACTAACAATGGCAGAAAGTTCCGTGGCGTTCGGCAAAGGCCTTGGGGTAAATGGGCTGCAGAGATTAGAGATCCTGCTAGACGTCAGAGGTTATGGTTAGGGACTTACGACACCGCTGAGGAGGCTGCAAGGGTGTATGATAATGCGGCTATCAAGATTCGAGGGCCGGATGCTTTAACAAACTTCATCACACCGCCTGGTAGGGAGGAGGCGCAAGAACAAGAGAAAAGCACAGTGGGAGAGCGAGAAGGAGAAGAAAAGAAGAAGCCGGAAATCAATGTCGACACAGCTTCTGGCTCCGGTTATGAATCTGCTGATGAGTCTCACAGCCTGTCATCTCCAAAATCTGTGCTCACGTTCAGATTACCTTCGGCTGAATCACACAAACCACCGGCCCATCCTTTCCAAGAAGTTGAAAAGGAGCCAAGTTACCAAGACAATCAAGAAGCGTTCGGGGAGAGCAACTCGACTGACTATTTACCACTAGACGCGCCGTTTCTAGATGATTTTTTCAATTTTGGAACCTCAGGGCCTTCACTCTTTGATGATCAAGTTATGGCGACGGCGACAACATCGGTTTTTGAGGAGAGCTTTATGTCTAATCAAGATTTTGGTGACATATTTCTTGACCCACTTCAAGATTTTAGTTCTCTATCATCGGTCTGCCAGGAGGATGATGATTTCTTCCATTTCTTAAACTCGGAACCACTGGCGGCACTTTGACTTCGTTGCCGTCGTTTAATTACTAGCCATTTCACGGCAAATTTTGTACGGTGGTAACTGTTCTGGCCAATTTTGGTGTCAATTAGTATTATTAGTAATATTATATTTATTTATTTAAATATCTCCGTTAAAACCAACGGAGGACCGAGTGAAAGTCATCCAAGATTTTGTACTCTGTTAGAGAAATAATTAGAGGCCGGTTAAGGGTGTAAAATTCAAGTTAGCAATGGAAAGCTACAAGTTATTTTCCTTATTTGTTTTTGCAATTTATTTTATGTGGTCAGTAATTTTCTTCGCCGCAAACAAGAGCATGTGTAATTTACACGTGCTGCCGGTCAATCCAGTCAAATCAATGATGTATTTAAGGAAACTTTTATGCTTTTCAAATTTAGCGTGGCGAGTCCACTTGTTAATATGAAATTTAATCAGCAATCTTTTATATATGTATGCATGTATGTATGTATATAGAATTAAATGTTTTATTAATATCAAAAATAACTTTTTTAAAATAATTTTTTTATTTTAATATATTAAAAAAACATTTTAAAAAATAACTATCATCATTCTTGAATTAACTTTGAACTTGGTTGATATAAGACGGAGAGCTTGATATAGTTTAAAAACTATAGTAATGATTATCATTAGGTAATGAACATGCGTAAGCTTGGCGTATATGGCTGGTGATTAATTATAGGTAAGGGAGGGGACGTGCAAAATGTGGACCATATAGGGCGCCAACTTTGTTTGCTATTGAAGACAGGTTTAAAAGGCATGTTAATAATAGAGTTGGAGGGGTACTGAGTTGTCCGAGGGAGATTAGATTAGATGGAAGGCCTAGTCTCTTAACGAAGGAAGGACAAGAGAGACTAAATCAAAACTACAATTTCAAAAAGAGTGGCTTTTAGACAGGTTTTACGAAAAGGTTGTGTCCATTTTTCTTCTACTTTTTGGAAAATAGAGAGCATATGAAAGGGATATCTTGAATTGCTGCCTTGTTTTTATCATGAATTTTCTACGAATTTCAACGCTTAATGTATAAACTTTCGCATCGTGTTTGATTCTTTTACATTATCATTATTTATTATGGCAAGGAGAAGAATTCGATTTATATAAAGGGTGGTATCTCACATGATACCAAAAAAAATAAAAAATAGTAACGAAATTATTGACAAAACAACGCTTCACAGATGAGATCCAATGAAAATAAAAACATAATTTGTAATGTATTAAAAAATACATAATTATTTTTTTATATAAAAAATCCATCAATAATTTTGTTAGTATAATAATATACTAATAAATTTTTTAATAAATATAAAATCCTAATAAAAAATTAACCAATAAAATTAAATATAAATACCGATAAAATATCTCATGAATTTTCTAGTAGTGGGGTAATTTGACTGGTAAACAATCGCGATCACCTTAATTGAAATATAATACATATACGAGCATCACTGGTCACATTTGTTGATGAGTATACCAATGCCTTAATTTCTTATATTTCCAACCATATTTGACCGAGGTCTTATTCGAACTTAAAAAAACCGGAAGAAGACCTCAATCGCTTTTCGTTATTCCTTGCTGGAAAAAATGAAACGACGCCACGATAAGTGGTGTGTATTTATTAAGAAGATTCAAATAGAATGTGTGTTGGGGGACCTCATGCTCTCATTGACGAGTAGTTTTACACAGGAGGGAGTCTATTTAGGCGTAGTTACTGCCTTGCTTGACCAATACTCAAAGGGGGGATTCCAATAACATTGCGAAAGGTTGCCATAAATATATACTTCCGAAATGATCATAATATATTACACATATGCATGCATCTCTTGACTCTTGCCATGCTTATTTTTCTTCCAAAATAGCGAGTTTCATGCCATGCCTATTTTTCTTCCAAAATAGCGAGTTTCATCGAATTCTAAGGTGGTTGGCTTGATTAAGTTGTGGGATAAGACAATAATCTTTGTTAAGATCAATCAAGAGATATTAATGGTGGTACTGTAGGTCATTGTAAGTGGGAAGTATCTATCTATTTGAAGTAAGAACGGAAGAAAGACCTGCAACAGTACTGGTTGCTTCACTATAAATCAAATCGAGGAACATTGGAAGGGAATATGCTTGAAGTCCTTATGATTATGTCTGAATTCATACATATCTTGAACTCCGACGCACGTTTAGCTTAGGTCAAGGACAGAGTTTTTCACATGATGGCCGATCACCATTAGAACGTCAAATTCCGTTCTTGACAAGGTGATATATCAGCTAAATTCATCCATGAGATGCAATGAACTCAATGATACCTGCAAACAGTCAGGTTGATGCGGGGAAAAAAAACCACAGAAAGCAAAATGGATAGCCAGCTCATAGTTAAAACGGCCCCTTTACTCTCAATAGAAAACGACGTCAACACGCGCTGTAAAAGCCTCCAGATAAAGCAATACATGGTCGACAATAATCTATACATTAATTGACACCAAGCATGACGGTTTGCTCAGTAGTCCGTGGTGAGGGAGGGGGGGGGGGGGGCCCTTTGGGGGGGGGG